>NC_057410.1:20155599-20455599 GCF_019320065.1 Cervus canadensis | reverse complement strand
CTCTGTTTGTGACACTTAGCATTGTATGTCTTGCATGCTTTTACATCTACCATTTTTTATCATGCTATGTCTGGTATTGCAAGCTGGTCTTCCCCAGACTGTAAGCTGCTTGAAGGCAAAGAAGAGATTTTTGTGTCATCTCCTTAACAGTGGGCTATATCCATCACCAATCGAAAATTTCTCTACATGGTGTAAGTCAGCACCCAGGGTTTTTTAGCCTCCATCCCAAGTTTCTCTCTATTAAGAAATAGTCACTATAAACACAATAATAATCTTTAGTCAACCCCCAGATGTCAGAGTAACTCATACTAGGGGTAGAGAGGGCAATACCTCTAGCAGTAAGATTCCATACCCCATACTTAACCCTGGTTCCATCAGCTGGTCTTAGTTAGTGGGGTGAAGCCAAGTTCTCCATCAGGAGGGTCAGTGGCTGTTCTCACCATGTTATTAGATTCATATATTCTTGTGAATTATTATTTTCTTTTTATGGACTGTCTCTCTTCATCTCTAATAATGCTCCTTTTTTTTTTTAAACCGTCTTAACATCATCTGATGGTGACCCCATCACTGGTTTAAGTGTCTCTATTATAGATTGTTTTCCTACCTTTTGTCGTCAATCTTATGTCTAAAGCATATATCTAGTAAACAGCATACACTTGCTTTTTCCTTGTATAACCAGCGAGAAAACTTGACTTATTACAATATAATAAAAATGATTACTTTTCCCCATTTCCCTAGCTGGCTGTAATATTACAAGTTTAGAACTTTTAATCTGTTTCCCTCCCTTCACATTTGTGTTGTGTGTGTGTTACTCTATTTATATGAAAAAATATCACTTCATAGTCTTCTGGCTTCTGTCATCTCTCTATCATGTTAAAGCAGTCAAAGTACGGCCCTGGCTATCTAAATGCTGTTCTCTTGTCTTTGTTTTTAAACTGTTTTATTGTGATAGACTTTTATGTAGTTTCCTATTTACTCTGACGGGGGTTCTTGAATGAGTGGCTCAGTATCTTTCATCAATTTTGGAAAATCCTTGTCTATCATCTATTTAAATATTGCATCTTGTCCATTCCCTTAGTCCTTCCCTATTGAAACTCCGTGAAATAATTATTTTCTTTAATCTGCATAGCACCTTCAACCCTAAATTCCGTTTTGAGTGACATTAATATTGCTGCTCATTTTGTTTGCAACTGACTGACATTTCTTTATGCATCTGTGTCCCTTTTTAATAAAATAATTGCATTATTATTTTATTTTATGTAGGTTACTTGTAGGGCTTCCCAAGTAGTACTAGTGAAAAAGCACCCGCCTGCTCTTGCAGGAGACTTAAGAGACATGGGTTCAATACTTGGGTCAGGAAGATCCCTTGTAGGAAGGCATGGCAACCCACTCCAATGTGCTTGCCTGAAAATCCCATGGACAGAGGAGACATGGGACAGACAAAACCCCATGGCAGGCTACAGGCCACGGGGTCTTAAAGAGTCAGACCCAACTGAAGCAACTAATCGTGCGTGCACACACACATACACGTTACTCAAAAACAACGAAAAGTCAAAGTGTTAAGTGTCAAGCTGTGTCCGACTCTTTGTGGCCCCATGGAGTCCACCAGGCTCTTCTGACCATGGGATTCTCCAGGCAAGAGTATTGGAGTGGGTTGCCATTCTCTTCTCCTGGGGATCTTCCAGACTCAGGAATCGAACCTGAATCTCCTGCATTGCAGGCAGATTCTTTAAAGCCTGAGCCACCAGGGAAACCCACACACCACACACACATGCATGTTACTTATAAACAGTGAGTAATATAACATATAAAATACATGAAGTCTAACAATTTCTGTCCTCAAACCTTTCACTGGCATGTAGGATATTAATTGATATACCTGATTTTATTTCTTCCTTTTAATTTATTGGTTCTTTTTTCTCACAATTTGATTTTTTCCGTTTTAAAAACTAATGCTGTTTTATTTTGTTTGCTATTCATTCCATCTTTTGCTCCCTGCTTATTTGGAAGTTCTATTGTTCTTTTTCAGTAAGGTAGGATTGGCACTGACCTTACCCTATCGATCCATACACAGATCTTAATCTGTATTCATCGGCTGAAGTACTAACTCTTTGGCTCCATGCCATTAAGCAATTGCTTACCCAGACCACGGGAGAGGAAGCCCCTTGGGTTTTTTCTCCCAGGACCACAACAGAACTCAAGACTGCCTTAATTCCTACTTGCCGGTAACTTACGGCAGCTGCTTGAATACGGAACTAAACAGCTCAGAGTCGCTCAGAAGAGGAAGGAGGCTGTATTCAGGTAACCCTGTTTCTAGAATCTCAAGTGCCTCTCATATACTACCTCATTTGATCCTCCCACAGAGCATCTTCACAGAATATTCATTTCCACAATGACTGCATTAGGAGAGATAAGCCGTGCTTCACGACAGAATGGTACACATCTGTCTTTGGAGCTGAGCTATTGGTTTCATGCTACGTTTTCAGGATGCACTCCTTGGGGACAATTTGGAGCCTAGTCATTCCTCTCTGGAACTGTCTCTATTCCAATTAATACCCAGATTGGATTAGTTGAGAGTCCTTTCTGTGTAATCTCTCTGTGTCACCTAGGTTCACATCCACAAATCAGTTTCAGAGACTTCCCATTCCAAGGACTGCCATGGTTGTGCAGGACAGATATGACAGTGATAACTATTATAGTTATAGCAATCATTACAATAATTTTGGTTACTGATTGCTCATTTTACAACACTGGGCAACTTAAAAAATATATTGTTAATCTTTGCAACTTTACAGGGCAGTGTAATTATCCTCTTACTACAGATGAGGAAACAAGGGCTTCAGAGAGTTTAAATGATTTGCTCAAATTCTATTAGATTTTCAGTGGTAGAGCCTGGGTGCTGACCCCCTTGGTTTGCCTGTCCTTCCTTCCACTGCATCTCAGGTGCTCAAGCTGGGCTCAGACAAGCTGTTGGTTTCTGCGGAGCCAGCTTAGGGGAAGGGAGGACTGAAGTAGTGTAGTTACAGCACCATCCATGATCCCACCAATGCAGCTCAGAGAGTTCTCAGAGTGAGGATGGGAAGCTGATGAGAACTGGAATGGAAGACTTTCTCAATGTCTTTGGACCTCTTCTCTTCGTTAGCACTTCCTGTGTCTGTCTGCCGTGCCGTGTGCAATGCTAAAGCTATTTTCCTCCTTGTCAGGGTCCCTCTTTTTCTTCCTTTCTCTGTTTCCTTGCTCCAATTCTGAGCCCTATTCTTAATTTCAGCTGCTAAAGTAGCACGTGATCTCTAGCAAAACTAAAGTTGCAGGAGACTTTCCAGATAAGTGAGCAAAGCTCTTCATCTGGCAGAAGTTGGGGCAGTAACTGAGGCCTTGAGAAGCAATGGGGCTGACTGGAGTGAGGTTCTGCTCATAGCTCTGCTCCCCCACACAACATACTACCTTGTTAAGATTAGATGGGGTAGCTCATAGGGCTTAAGATATGTTCTCTCTCAGAGGTACTTAAGGAAAATTCCTGAAGATGGACGGCCAGACAAATAGCAGGCTGACAATTGGCCACCCTATCACTCTTAAAAGGGTCTAATCTGTGCCTCGAGGAAATGAAACTCATATTCTGGTATGTCTCCATTATATAGGGTAGAATAGACACAGCAAAGATGAAGGCTATAAAAATTAAATGTGGTATCTGCAGGTCTACTAACAGCTGTGACTGGCTATCAGTTGATGTAATTATATTTTCATCTTTAACTACTCGTTTGTACTTTAAAATTTAAATGTATTAAGTAACTAGAATTTTTCCTGGAGGCTTTTCCTGGTGTGTGAGTATGTATTTTTAAGCAGATTCATGTTTATGCCCCAAAGTCATCAGAGCTGACATGAAAATACAATTACTGCTTTGGACTCAAGCCCTGAAAGAAATCACTATTGGCTTTCTTAAAAAATACCTTATATCCCCAGTCTATCTTTTTTTTTCTTTTCTCCTGCATTCATCAGAAGCATCTTCTGCAACCCTTCAAGTGACTCCCCTCCAGGCATATGTAGATACTCCCAAGACAGGAGAAAAGGTGATTTTCCCTAGCTTCAGATCAGAGCAGAGCACCATGAACTATTCGTCAAAGAAAAGAAGAGTATTTCCGTTAGACTTTTGGTTGCAAGCAACAGAAATCAACTTTAGCTAACTTAAACAAACAAAAAAGTTATAGGAAGGATTTGGGGAGCTCACAGAATCCTTGGAAAAAAATGGAAAATCAGGCTTGAACAATACACGAGAATCAAGAAGACTTGGCATCAAGAAACACAAACTGGTGGTCCCATAGGTCAGTCCAGTTAAAGATTTTATGCAGCCACCACCACTACTGGACCCTTTAGACTTACAACCTTCCTTCTAGAAATATGGTATCAATTATCCCTGCCTTTTTGCCCAGTTCTCTCAAGATTCAAAGTCCAAGTCACATGTTTGTTGCTGGAGGGTGAGAAGAGGTAGTGTCTGGCTCCTTGCTCTTCCCCAGTCAGGAGATCCTGCACTTAACGCACAGAGGGGCCTTCCCCATACTCAGAGGGATATTCAAATGCTTGGTATCCAAAAAATCCACTTTGGATTGTCAACAATTTCCCAGTTCATTTAGATAATTATTCTGGCTTAATTTCACACTATCTTGATGAATCCATTAAATTTATACACTCCTAAATTGACTGGATAAATGATAACAATCTGATGTGTCTATGTGTCTATGAATCCTGGCCAAGTGGGATTAGAGGCCCTTGCTATGGAACATACACATATGAGACATCAGTGTAATAATTAGAGTACTTCTTTCTCAAAATAATTCTATGCCTAAATGGCCTTAAAGTCTAGAAGAAAAATAAGTGTTTACACCCCCAACTTTGAATTTTATGCCTCCTATATAACAATGCCCAATAAATGTTTTTTGAGTACATACTTATAAAAGCTACTTTTTATTTGGCACTTAGCTTCATACCAGGCACTGTGAAAAGCAATTTGTATGCATTATCTAATTTAATCGCCACTATTATTATCCTTATTTTACAAATGAGGCATCAAGTGTAATGAGGTTAAGTAACTTCTTTAGTGTTGCAGACCTAATACGTGGCAGAGTCCCCAGAACCCACGTCTGTCTAGATGAGCTGGGTAATGAGATACTTCCTCAATGAGTGCTCTGCTCTGAGCTCCCAAGAAAGGACTGCTAACATTTTATTTTGGCTGTGCCAAGTGGCATGTGGTATCTTACTTCCCTGATCAGTGATGGAACCTGGCCCCCTGCAGTGGAAGCTCAGAGTCTTAACCAGTGGACCACCAGGGAAGTCCCACTTCTGCCATTTTAATTGCAGCTCAACCATCTTTGGGCTAAATTTTATTATTATCATCAATATAAATTATCATAGGACAGAACAGAACAGAAACTAGAAACTGTTTCTGCCTCTCTCTCTATTTTCTTATACAGTCTACCTATACCTTTCTTTTTTTTTTTTCTCCTGGTGGGATGGGGAGTAAATACTATCATCTGTGCTATGTATGTGCTAAGTCACTTCAGTTGTGTCCTACTCTTTGCAATCCTATGAACTGTAGCCCACCAGGCTCCTCTTTCCATGGAATTACTGGAGTGGATTGTCATGCCCTCTTCCAGGGGATCTTCCTGACCCAGGGATCGAACCAGCATCTCCTGCATCTCCTGCATTGGCCAGTGGGTTCTTTACCACTAATGCCATCTGGGAAGCCCCATACTATCATCTATAAGAGAACAAAGGACTTTGGGACACAGTTGGGATTGCTATTTCAAGGAACAGGAGGAAATAGAAAGAATTTTCCACTTGAATTTAGAGAGCTAGGATGTACACATACATAAACCAATTCCTAGACAGAAACTTGACATAGAAAAGAATCCATGAATCCTGGAGAGCTTTAAAAAAAAGAAAGAGAGAAAGAGAGAGAAAGAAAGTTGACAGTTGCTAATTGGTTAATTAGTGCTTCACTAAAATGACTCCAAATTTGAGCACTCCCAAATGAACTGTAGGAAAAGCAAGCAGGAAACACATTTAGTGCACTTAATGAAGTGAAATGCATATGACTGTTAGTTAAACAAGTAGCTGGTTTGCATTTTCTTGTCCACCCTTTACAAGGTAAGATTTTCCTGAAGTAATACAGGAAAATGCATAGAGCAAAAGGGATACTCAATAAATATTCATTCACTTTCCTCCTCCGACCCACTTTACCCTTTCATTCCATGTTTGTATGGAGAGGACCTGAGGCCACTCCATGTGTTATCAGCAGAGAGAATTCATGCATGCATCGGGTCACTCAACAGCAATTCCTGGAGAACTGCTATATGTCAGGGACTATGCTCAACACTGAGGAAAAGCAATAAACCAAACGTCAGACATAGTTCTTATTCTTATGGAACTCATAGCCTTGCACAGCCATAGACTTTAATCAGTTCAGTTCCGTTCAGTCGCTCAGTCGTGTCCGACTCTTTGGGACCCCATGGACTGCAGCACGCCAGGCCTCCCTGTCCATCACCAATTCCCGGAGTTTACCCAAACTTATGCCCATTGAGTTGGTGATGCCATCCAACCGTCTCATCCTCTGTTGTCCCCTTCTCCTCCTGCTTTCAGTCTTTCACAGCATCAGGGTCTTTTCAAATGAGTCAGTTCTTTGCATCCCAGATGAACAGTAGGAAAATAAGCAGGAAACACATTTAATGGACTTAATGAAGTGAAATGCATATGATTGTTAGTTAAACGAGTAGCTGGTCTGCATTTTCATGTCCAAGTTCTGGACTTTAAATCAGTGATTGCTTAATAACTGTCATGATGTGTGCTATGAAGACCCAGAATCCGAAGAGTGGAAAGGAAGGGTGTCCAGATCTAGAAATAGTCTCCCTTCCTTCTTTCCTCCTCCTCCTTCAGCTATGGATCCCACATCTGATATAATTAGGCAAAAATAGAAGAATAGAAGGCTTCCCAGGTGGCACTAGTGTTAAAGAACCCGCCTACCAAGGCAGGAGACATAAGAGACACAGGTTCGATTCTTGGGTTGGGAAGATCCCCTGGAGAAGGGCATGGCATTCCACTCCAGTATTCTTGCCTGGAGAATCCCCATGGACAGAGGAGCCTGGAGGGTTACAGTCCATAGGGTCTCAAAGAGTTGGACACGACTGAGCGATTAAGCACTCACAGAGAAGAAGAGAGTATAGTGCTGTCATCATGCATGTTTGCTGAGTTGTGTCCAACTCTTTGAGACCCTATAGCCCACCAGGCTCCTCTGTTCATGAGGTTTTCCAGGCAAAAATACTGAAGTGAATTGTCATTTCTTCCTTCAAGGGCTCTTCCTGACCCAGAGATCAAATCCACATGTCCTGAGTCTGCTGCATTGACAGGTAGATTCTTTACTGCTTGAGCCACTGGGTAAGCCCAGAGTGTGGTGCTGTGTGTTTGCACGAATCAGCTTGTGCCTTGCCTTCAGCTCAGGCTCAGACCAAAGCCTTGAAAGGAATTCCACACAGAGTCCTTAAGGAGTGTACACATGGTTGGCTGCTTTGGGTTGCCTCGGTCCCCAGGGAAGCTCCCGGCAACACAGTCTGAGCCAGAATTTCAAGTATCCTTAAAATAGGCCAGCAAACGATGTCTGAGATGGCAGATACTCTGGTTTTAATGTCAGTGAGGATGATGAGGCTGTGTTGTTACACTATATTTTCTGTGTTCTTAAATTTCCATGTGGCTTTGTAGCTAAGGAATTGTTCTTCTCCTAGCACTGAGCTTTGAAAAATCTTTGTATCATAAGTATAGAGACACATAAGTGCTAATATGTGTGAGCATCCAGAAACTATTTCTTGACAATAATAGCTAAACTTCTATGAAATACTTACATGCTTAAATATTTCAGACTTGATCTCTTGGAGGCATTGTTATCCTACTTCATTGAGACCATGAGGCTGTGGGAGTTTTGACATGTAGTTCAGTTCCTAAAGTGAAAGTGTTAGTTGCTTAGTCATGTCTGGCTGTTTGTGACCCCCATGGACTGTAGCCCACCAGGCTCCTCTGTCCATGGAATTCTCCAGACAAGAATATTGGAGTGGGTTGCCATTTTCTTCTCCAGGGGAAATTCTTTCCTGACCCAGGGCAGATTCTTTACCACTTGAGCCACCAGGAAAGCCCCAGTTCAGTCCCTAAGAGCTTAAGTATTTCACTTTGAACAGAAAATTTCAAATCAGGATCTCAGAATTGTATTATTGTCAGGGCAATTCTTTTTACTATGTCACCAAAGGCAAGTTGCTTAGCTCCTTGGGTAATGGTTCTTAAAGTGAAGGGGTTAAACTAGATAAACTCTAAGATCCTCTCCAGTGGTGCCATCTTTCTAATTCAAACAGATGAATTCTGCCTTCTAATACATAGAAGAGAGAATGATGGTCATAAAGAGTTTTAAATCATTTGCTTTCCCTAGTCAAGAGAAGACATGAAAAGAAAAAGAAAAGCCGACGTTAATGACACCTAGACTGAAGCAGTATTTAGTTTCATTTTCTTTTTTACAAAAATATTTTCTAATTCCCTGTGGATATTCTTTATACCTGGTTAGATAGAAACTTCAAAAGTGAAACTCAAGTCTTTTCCAATGAATCTAAAATGAAATCCTAATGAGAGTATGTTCTATTTATATACGGGTGAGAACTGGGAGGGGACAGCTTTCCCCTACCACATTTGCAGCAAGCTTTTGAAAAATGGCAATTTAGATAAAATTTGTCAGTCTTCCCACCGTGGCTAGATTTCAGACCTCCGGGAAGTTGGAAATGGATTATTGTCCTTTCAACTAGAGCATAAGACCAAGTTTAATTTTCCCTGCTTTAGCCAAGATTTGGGGGCAATCATGAAAGAAAAAATATTAAAGTGCCTCTTACAAATTTTTCTGCCTCCAAAGAGAGAAAAATAAAACATTCCATGCTGCACCAGAGAACTGTATGAACTCATTCTTATTTGTAAATGTTAATCAAATAATAGGTATGGATACCAGCAAAGTATAGTTTCTCTCTAATTTGGAATTGGCCAGGTTATTGACTGAAGTCTGAGTACTAATTTCCCATGGATGGAGGAGCCTGGCAGGCTACAGTCTATGGGGTCACAAAGAGCAGGACACGGCTGAGCAGCTTCACTTTCTTCCACATTTCTGAGTACTGATTACAGTTGGAGTTTGGTGTGTAATTTGGTGACATTCTTCCCTTTGCATTAATTAGAAGCTGAGTGGGAGCTTTAGGGCTTTCAGTGGAGACAGTGCCTATAATGATTTATTTAAATTCTGACCATGTTTTCTAATTATGTAAATATCCAATCACCTCTATTGCTGACTTGACTCTTAAGATGTTGAGAACATTTCGTATACATAACATTTGGCAAAGTTTCCAGGCTTCCTATGCATTAAAAGCTATGAGAAAAGATGTGTTGCAGGGAAAAAAGAATTAACTTGAGTGCTTTTTTTAATAATTCAGCATTCTTTTGGAGTGAAAATCCAACAGTTACATTTTGATGTGCTAACCATACATCCAGCGATGTTGAAAATGCTTTTGTTCACTTGGAAGAGCAGAATGTGTCATCAAACCCTCAGTGTCTCTGCATGCAGTAGCATGAAGGGTGGCAGCCATTCCAGGGCAGGAATTGAACAGTGTTGACTGAATTCAGTCATCAGTTTGGAATGGCCATACTTTTTCATTTCTAAAATTATTGTCTTTGATTATGTGTTAATACTGGAGCTAATTGTCACCAATCTTTGTTGCATACAAAGTAAAAATGTTACTGAGGGGAAAGTCTTGTAGAATTATCCAAACTATAGTACACACTCCTGGAATTTCTGCAAGATAAATTTGGTCCAACTTTTAAACATGTCAGTTGGGCAATTCGATTTGCTTATTTATCCTGCTTTCAATATTTTTAATGACTCTAAAACTTCCACCCTAGTAAAAGAAGGAATGATCCTAGTAAAAAAAAAAATCTTGATTTTAATTAAATTTTTGTATTATATCATATTTGTATTAAATTAACCATTTTGTGCATAAAATTTTGTTTTTTAAAATCAAGTCATTACCCTTCTAAAAAATCTCAAACATTTTCTTAAAGGATAAAGTTCAAATTTCTCCATGTGACAGTTAAGATCCTCTACAAATTGGCATTGACTTGTGCTTCCTGCCTTTGTTCTCATTTTTTTTTTTTTCAAATAAAGATTTTACATATTTAAGGTGTGTTATGACATCTCACTGGGCCTAAAATTTGCATTTTTCTAATGATTTTGAGCACGTTTTCTTCTTTTTTTAAAAAAAGATAGTATATCTTAAAAGTCATTGAAATACCTATTGCAAGTGAGGCATAAAAAGCGACGAAGATTAAGAATTTCTTTAGGGAATGGCCACACCTTTTCATGTGCAATTCCAAGAGCAAAAACCAAGTGTTAGCAAGCTCTAGTTATTTCTTATCATTATACCCTGTTATTGCTCACTTCTTCCCAAGATTTCTGACTTGCATCTCTTAAAACTGATTCATGTCAGTGTATGCCAAAAACCCCTACAATATTGTAAAGTAATTAGCCTCCAACTAATAAAAATAAATGGAAAAAAAAAAAAAGTAAAACTCTCTTCTCTGCTCACTGTGTGGCAGCTACGCCGGCTTTCTTGTTTTCCCAGACACCATAAGGCACAGGCCAACCACTCCCACCCCTGCGCCAAGGGCAGGGCTGCTGACCTTCCAAATGCTGCCCAGCTTGCTCCCACTTCCTGCAGATCTCAAGTGCCACTTCTCAGAGACATCTTCCCTGTGCACCGACCTCAGTCATTCCCTTCCCCCGGCCCCTCCCTCACTATCAAACTCTATCTCTCCAAATTGGTTTATTCTCTTCAATTGATAATATTATTTGACATATATTTATCTATCTTCCCTAACTTATTACACACAACTGCTATCTCAAACTGACATTTTTTAAAATTGAAGTACAGTTGATTTACAATGTTGTGTTAATTACTGCTGTGTAGCAAAGTGATTCAGTTGTACATATATAGACATTTTTTTTTAATATATCCTTTCCCATTATGGTTTATCATAGGATATTGAATATGCTTCTCTGTGCTATACAAGAGGATCTTGCTGTTTATCCATTCTATACATAAAAGCTTACATTTGCTGACACCAACGTCCACCCTTCCCTCAACCCTCATCTCCTGGCAACCACTGGTCAGTTCTCTGTGATTGTGTTCTGTTTCATAGAGAGGTTCATTTGTGTTATATTTTTGATTCCACTTGTAAGTGATATCATATGGTGCTTGTTTTCCTCTCAAAGATAAGTTGGCACAGCCATTGTGGAAGACAGTGTGGAGGTTCCTCAGAAAACTCTTTGTTCTGTATGTTTTTTATCTATCTCCTTCTGTTGTATTCTCAGTGCCTAGAGCAATGTGACAGTCATTCAACAGGTGCTTATTGATTAAATGAGTGATTGAATTGTGGTTGATAAAGTTCTCTTTAACTTAACAATGTGTGAAATGTCCCTATTACTTAAAACAAACAAAATAAAATAAAAAACCCAACAAAACAAAAGTAAGAACAGAACAAAAATCCCACCAACACCTCCCACTCAAGCCTTCAAGTCCCACAACTTTTCAACATGACATTCCAGCCCTTCAGCAGTTGGGCTCCCATCTCCTGATACAATCTTAACTTTCACGGTATATTTGCCTCCTGGCTCATGCAATATCAGCTCCACTCCTGAGGATACACCCAGCATTCTTTTCCCTCTAAGTGTTGTTCCAGGGGTAGTGTGCATTTCTTTATTTACCTGATTAAATTCTCTTTCTGCATTACTTTGTTAAGGCTGCTATGACCAAGTATTGCAGACTTGGTGGCTGAAACAACAGAAATTTGCTTTCTCAAAGTTATGGGGGCTGTATGTTTGAAATAATGTGTCCACAGGATTGGCTTCTTCTGAAGGCTTTGAGGAAGGATCTGTTCGAGACTCCTCTTTCTTAGTTTCTGGTGGTTTATTGTCAGCCTTTGGTATTCCTTGGCCTCTGCTATACCTCTCTGATCTCTGCCTTTATCTTCTCTGGTGTTTCCCTGATGCATGTCGGTGTCCAAATTTCCTCTTTTTATAAGGACATCAGTCATATATATTGGGGCTTCCTTGGTGGCTCAATGGTAAAAGAGTCCACCTGCCAATGCAGAAGACATAGACTGGGGTTTGATACCTGGGTCAAGAAGATCCCCCAGGGGAAGTAATGGCAATGTGCTCCATTTGCTTACCTGGAGAATCCCCATGGACAGAGAAGCCTGATGGGCTACAGTTCATCAGGTTGCAAAGAGTCAGACAGGACTGAGTGACTAAGCACACACACAGTTATATACATTAGGTGGGACCCATCCATCCTTCCTGGTGGCTCAGATGGTAAAGAATTCTCCTGCAACGCTGGAGACTTGGGCTCGATCCCTGGGTTGGGAAGATCCCTTGTAGAAGGGCATGGCAACCCACTCCAGTATTCTTACCTGGAGAATCCCCATGGGCAGAGGAGCCTGGTGGGCTACAGTCCACGGGGTCACAAAGAGTCGGACAGGACTGAGCGACTAAGCACAGCGCAGCACACATCCCTCCTACTCCGGTATGACCTCGTCTTAACTAATGACATCTGTGATGACTCAGATCCAAATAAGGGCACATTCCGGAGCACTGGGAGTTAGGACTTCAGCATGTGTATTTTTAGGGGATACAGTTCAACCCATAGTACCTTCCTTCAAAGCCTAGAACAAATATCACTTTCTCCAAAATGCTTTCCTGATTCTTTCAGTGAGATTTCCTCTCCCTTCTGTGTTCCCATTATATTTTCTTTATGTCTGTATTCTTCCTTTGACAACACCTATTTCACGAACTCATTCACTTACCATTCAATCTTAAGGGTTTTTTGCTTGTCTCGGGGAACATGCATTAACTAAGATATGCCTTCTGCTCTCTTGGAGCTCCTAGACTAATGGGAATGAGAGTCTCAACTCCAGAAGGACAGAGATTTTAATCCCTTGGTAAAATTTGGTTGATTTCAATATTTACTCTTTAATTTAATATTGCCATGATAGATACATATAGGGAAGCAATGGGACAACAAAAGAGACTGTTTTTACAGAAGAGACCCCTACTTTTCTCTGGAAAGATCAATAGAAATTTGGCTGACCAGATGGGAAACAACAGAGATTTCAAGCAGAGATGGCAGTAGTTTGGGGCAGGCATGGAAGAACAAGCCATGTTTGGGACGTGGCAAGAAGTCAAGGGTGTTGGTAGTGTAGAAGTCTGAGGAAAGGTGTGAGAGGTCATCAGAGAATCAGACTGACTTCTTCTGAGTCATAATTAGGAAATCAGAATGTTGACTATAATTCTTGTTCTCTACAATCTTGTCTAAAGCCTCAAAATTGAGGGCAGTTGTTAAGAGGAGCAATAGAGACCTTGTGAGATCTTATTAAGATGAATCCAAAGCACCGTTTCTCCCCACCCCACTCCTTTCAGATTGTATAAGAGTCCAGTTTATTGAAGAGAGGACTGAAATGGCAGGGAATCATGTGCTTAGAGGAAAGGTGCGCTGCATTCCTTTCCTCTCTTCCTCTTCCCATACAGGAAAAAAGCAAGACAGGTGGAGAGAGACAGGATAAATGATCAAGAGACATTCGGAGAGGCTGAGAGTGCCAGCATAAAGAAGCCAAGGAGATGCAGACATAGAGAACAGACTTTTGGACACAGTCGGGAAGAAAGAAGTTGGGGTGATTTGAAAGAATAGCATTGAAACATTTATATTGCCCTATGGAAAGGAGAGAGCCAGTGGGAATTTGCTGCATGACACAGGGAACCAAACCAGTGCTCTGTGATAACCTAGAGGGGCGAGAATGGGAGAAAGCTGGGAGGGAGGTTCAACGGGGGGGGACATATGTACATCTGTGACCGATTCATGTTGGTGTATGGCAGAAAACATCATAATATTGTGAAGTAGTTAATCTTCTAATTAAAAATAAAAGTAAAAAAAAAAAAAAAGCAAAAACCTCAAGAAGCCAGCATTTTACCCCTATGCTGATGCTTGTTCAACTACAGAAACTCCTAGGCTTTTTCCAGCGGAGGGGAAAGAATTCTTGGGAAACATACATAGACCTACAGGCTGCATATATTGATATTTCCTGACCAGAGAACCCTGGAGATGAGAAGATGGGCAGCGCTCCACATTCAGGCAACAAGGCCGGGAGCAAGGGGAACATGAGGGCTGGTTTCTCACCCAGCTTCAGGGTGGTCAAATGTGCCTCACAGATGTTCACCCAAGGAAGGGTGAGGATGCCTCAGGGATAAGACACCGTGTGTTGAGTTGCTGGGCAAGTGCTGTCAAGCAGGTGGGTGAGGGACATGGAAGAGTCCAAAACAGGTTCCCAAGAGAATGTTTCACCCACTGTGAGAAATGTACACTGTGGAGATCTCTCTGAGGAGCCCACAAAAATGCTTCACAAGAAAGCCAGCATCTGGATGCTGCTCCTGGAGGGCACGGCTGGTGAAGAAAGACAGGCTTCCTTATGTGATTAAATGACTCTGACCTCTTGTTTTTCTGTCTCTTTTCACCAGCCCATAGCCTAGAGCTAGAAGCAAGAGAAAGAGAGGAGGGATCCGAGAAAAATAAAAGACAGACCATGCTCCTCCATCCCTTTCCTGCTATAGGACCCCTTAATTCAAATTTTAACTCGGACTGGGTGGACGTTTTTTTCCATCTGTACTGCAAATTGGATGTATCATCTTATTCAATCCATTGGATAAGCCTGTTACATAGAGCTTATCTTACCGTGGATGCAGAGTTGCTAAAGGTTTTCAGTCAACAGAGATGTGTACTCAAGTTGTCATTGGAGAAGATAACAGTAAAATTCTACTGTTCTTCCACAGCCCAGTCATTACTTTCTCACTAAGCCTCCTCTTCCCTCACCTCAGTCAATTCTCCTGCTTCTAACATTTACCCACATAGCAGTATCTGTCTCTCTTTCAGAGAGGCATGGGCTGGTTTTGCTCTTATTATCAACATTCTTTGATAAATGCGCTCTCCCACACGTGTATGGATGGTTAATGAGGATGGAAACTGCCTGCATCTTTTCTTTTGTGCTATTTTATTTTTAGGGCCTGGCAGTCCTTCCATAAAAATACTTAATAAATAAAAAGAAAAATATACCTTGTTTTATTGTGCTTTGTCTATTGCCTGCTTCACAGATATTGAACTTTTCAAAAATTGTAGGTCTGTGAAAATCTTGCATCTTCAGATGCTAATTAGCCATTTTTAACAATAAAATATTTTAAAATTAAAGGATGGAATTTTAAAGGCATAATTATATTGCACACTTCACAGGCTACACGCATGAACACATGCATGCTAGTCGCTTCTGACTCTTTCTGACCTTATATACTGTAGCCCACCAGACTCCTCTGTCCATAGGATTCTCCAGGCAAGAATACTGGAGTGGGTTGCTATACCCTCCTCCAGGGGATCTTTTGTATGCACAGGCAGACCAAAAGTTCATGTGGCTGGCTTTATTTAGATATTTGCTTTGTTGCAGTGGTCTGTAATGTAACCTGCAGTATCTTCAAGTCTGCCTGTACATATTTGCTATGACTAAGCTGTAAATTCTCTGAAAGTAGGAGCTAGGCACTATTGGTATTTATGTTACTAAATTTATCTAGAAGATTATTGCACAACTCTTTGTTGAAATTAGATTAATTTTATTACTAAATTACCTTTAGTGATTTTGAAATCCAAGGTATCTGATCATTCCTACACGTTCTCTGGAGTCTCAGAATGTTCCCCTGTCTATTCTGTTCTGCTGATCTCAGTCACATTGTCTTATCTCCTCACTGTTTTGTATATCTTTGACTCCCTGTGTGACTTTGATTTGAAAAACTACTTGTAAAATAATTCAAGGTATGAAACAATGTGTTCCTTCAGGAAAATTTTTATTTGCTCTACAGGTACCTGGAGGCATTAATATTCAGGGATCATTTTACTGCAATTTCAGAATTAGATTTTCTGAGTGATATAGATGTTTTTGTTACCAAATAAAACATCATGTTCCTGACTTGCAGGAATCCAAATAAACTGAAACATTGGACTTTAGAGGAGAGAAAGGTTTCTTGAAGCCCCAAGTAAGAACAGGTAGTTCATGCTGTGTTCAAAACCCTGAACTCCCTGGTGCTTTTGGGAGGAGGAGTTTTTATAGGCAAAATTTGGGATAAGGGCTGTAGGGTGTGTGGCTTTCTTCTGATTGGTTTTGTTCAGTCACAAAGTCACATCCAACTCCATGGACTGCAGGACCAGGCTTCCCTGTCCTTCATTATCTCCCAGAGTTTGCTCAAACTGATGTCCATTGAGTCAGTGATGCCATCTAACCATCTCATTCTCTGTTACACCCTCCCCCTCCTTCCCAGCATTAGGGTCTTTTCCAATGAGTCAGCTCTTTGCATCAGGTGGCCAAAGTATTGGAGCTTCAGCTTTTGCATCAATCCTTTAAATGAATATTCAGGGTTGATTTCCTTTAGGATTGACAGGTTTTATCTCTTTGCTGTCCGAGGTGAAGAAGGAATTCATAGGGCCTGGACTCCATCTCAGGCCTGTCCGTGCTGGCTGTGCTCGACTGCCTCTCCAGTGGACTCTGAACTCTCTGCTTAGTGCCTGTGGGGACGACAATGGAAGGATAAGACCCCCTCCAGAAGGGGAATCTTGAAGATCACATCCAGGCTACTCATTGCCTAAGAGGAAGCATACCGTAATCACCCCTGTCTCCGGACAGGTCATAAACTTTTTTTCGTATCTATCAGGATGTAATCACAGGCTTATCGATTATTAACTGGTTGGAATGTAACTGCGGGCTTATTGACTATTGACTGTTTGGACACGTACACATGGGGTAGGTGGTGGGTTTAGACACGTACACATGGGGTAGGTGGTGGGTCTGGACACGTACGCATGGGGTATAAAAGATTTTCACAAATGCTGTACGGGGTCCTTGGCTAAGAGGAGACTCTGCCTTGGGCCCGCCGGCGTAATAAACTGCACTCCACTATCTGCATTGTCCTTCTGAGTGAGTCTGTTTCCCGGAAAGCGTGGCTATAACAGAGGGACTTTCAAGAGTCTTCTCCAACACCATAGTTCAAAAGCATCTGTTCCTCGGTATTCAGCCTTCTTTATGGTCCAACTCTCATATTCACACATGACTACTGGAAAAACCATAGATTTGACTATACAAACCCTTGTTGGCAAAGTGATGTCTCTACTATTTAACATGCTGTCTAGTTTTGTAATAGCTCTGTGAACATTTAAGGCAGTGAAAATTTTGTTTAGTCTTCAGCCGCCTCACCAGGATCAGCAAATGTTCCCAGGGCAGAACCAGCCATTAGGGGTCTCTTTCTCTTGCCAGTGTTGGCCTGATATTCCTCACTCTGTTATTTCTCTGAACATTTAGGCAGCTCTTTTTTTTTTTTTTTTAAATCTTGTGTCCATCTTTCCTAGCTGTTCTCAGTGACAATCCTCAGAGCTGATCCAAGTTACCTAGTCTCTAATTACTGGTTGCTAAATTTTGAAAACCACAATGTTGAACTGATAATGCATTTTACAACTTTCAAAGAGTGACCACTGGCTTTGGCAGATTTTCAATTAGCCATAGTAGAAATCTTGGATTCTTGCCTGACTGCTGGGTAACATTTTGAAAGCTACCAGGAAATGTTAATAAAATATCAGATTTCAGAGTTCAGCCAAGTGCCTCCTGAACTTCAGAATTAAATTGAATAGATTTAGCTTCAGAATAGATTTAAATTTCTATGCAAGTCAGTCTTAATTCCCTATGAATCTATTTTCATCTTGGTTATGATAAAATGTGAGTTAGAATTAACATTATGGTAATTTACATAGTTTCCACATTGACTGCACTTATTGAAACAGTAGGATATGTGAACAGGCAAAAAGAAATGGAAGAGTGATGGCCAGACTCTGTGAACAAAGCTTCTTTCTGTGGTGACTTTAAGATTATTTATCCATTAATTCATCCAGCATTTATTAGAACTCCAAATTGTGTCAGGTATGATAAAGGATGCTGGAAATGGGAAGAAAAATTGAAAAAGAAAGCTATAGTTCCTGTCCTCTCAGCAACCACTTTATGTACAATTACTCTAAGAATATTCCAAAACTTTCTGACACTTATTCAAGAATGTTTTATTTGTTCTACTGCGGAAACACATTTGGAGTGGGTCCCAAAATTAGCACTTCATGGCAACGAGAGAAGACCATTTGCTGAGAGCAATGACGGGGGTGTCTTGGTGCATGCGCAGGTTGGAAAAGAATTTCCAGACATGAGGCAAAATGAAAGGAGATTGAAGTTTATTAGAATGGGAGATGCTGTTAGAACAGCCGGCCAAGCTCAAGGGAGAACCGATATTGAACAGCGGTCCTTAGTCCTTTTTTATACCCAGGGTACAAGGAGTGGGATAGAGGTCTTTGTGGGTCATTTGCTGATTGGATGGGGCCAATACCCCATTCAAGATTAAGGCCAATACCTTCTCCCTATGGGATAGGAAGGGAGACAGGTTATACTGCTCAGGAGGACCTGAAATCTATTAATAGTTATAACAGGAGAGGGAAGGACGATAAGGATCTATTTTTTGTGTGTTCCTGCATTCGAAGGCCCTCCTTGGTTTGTTTTTGTTTTTCTGTTCTTTCCTCCTTGGGACACCACACAGGAGAAGGAAATGAGATAGAGTTGGCATAAGGGGAGGAGAGTTTGCTGCTGTGCTGTTTGGGTTGGGATGGGCAAGGAACTTGGTCTGCAAGGTCATCCCAAGCCCTAGCTTCCACTCCAGTGTTTTCCCTTTGTATTGAAGGACTATTCCCTGGATGAGAATCCCTTTCTCCTACTTCATTTCTCCTCTTGTAACAGGAAAGAACAAAATCTGACTCTATGTTTTATCTGTTTCTTTAACTTTGCTTTTTGTTGTTTTTGATATAATCACTAAATCACTATAATCACTAAAAAGATATTCTCTATAGCTATAAGTATACATAATGGCCTGCCTGAATGTTAAACTAAAGTGCCTTTGTTCAGCTCACAGGGAAATACCCTGACCCTGCCCACTTGTGAATGGCTGCAGGAACGAAGAAATTAACACACCCATTCCCCCAGGCTGGTCAAACCAGGGGATATTTTGCAGAACTTACTGCCTTTTTACTTTATTTCCTCTCCTCCTTCACTTCTCTGTTCTATAAAAACTGGCATCCAGACCCTGAAAAGATGGTATTCTAGGACTCTAGTCCACCATCTTCTCGGATGCTTGACTTTCAGAATAAAGTCACTATTTCTTCCTCAACACCTTGACCCCCAATTATTGGTCTGTCATTTGGCGAGCAGACTTGGCTTGGACTTGCTAACACTCTCACTCTGACCAAAGCAAAACATCACAGTGAGACTGATGCTCAGATGGATGCATCTGTAATGAGATCTGGATGAGACACAGAACTGTTCCTGACATTTTAATAGATTAGAAGCTTTCATGAAAAGTCAGAAAGAACTGAAATTGTTCAAACTCACTAATTTTGTTTACACCTTAGATTTTTTTAAGGGATTCCTGGAAAGAAAGTAACTGTTAGGCCAAGCACTTTTACTGTTTGAAAGAGAATTAGAAAGTTAAACAGACTAGCAAAGTGCTGTGGAAATTAATCAGGCTCCTCATGTTAGTTCTTCTTGTGTCTTAAAATCAGGGATAAGGCCTGAAAGTCACAATGTCTCTTGCCTTTCTCTCTATTGTAAATAATTCAACCAAATGACATATCTTGGTGAAGTTCAAACATTTATGAATAAGCTGATTGAACAAACATGCCTTGAGCTTGGATGTGGAAACTGAGTGAGTGAGTGAAGTCCCTCAGTCGTGTCCAACTCTTTGCGACCCCATGGACTGTAGCCTACCAGGCTTCTCCGTTCATGAGATTTTCCAGGCAAGGGTACTGCAGTAGGTTGCCATTTCCTTCTCCAGGGGATCTTCCTGACCCAGGAATTGAACCCGGGTCTCCCGCATTGTGGGCAGGTGCTATACACTCTAAACCACCAGGAAACTGAAGACAAACATAAATGTTGTGATTTGACAGAGGCAATCTGCCCTGTTGGCTCAGCGGATAAAGAATCTGCCTGCAATGCGGGAGACATGAGTTCTATCTCTGGGTCAGGAAGATGCCCTGGAGAAGGAAATGGCAGCCCACTCCAGGATTTTTGCCTGAAAAATCCCATGGACAGAGAGGCCTGGCGGTCTATAGTCCATGGGGTTGCAAAGAGTCGGACAAGACTGAAAGACTAAGCAGCAGCAGCAAATAAGTGGGAGGATTACAAATGTGAAAGATTTGAGAATTAAAGGGCTAAAATATGAAAGTAAACGCAACTGCCTTAACACCACTGTAGTCCCGAGGAAGCTAATCTGATATTGTCTGTTTTAATTGTAAAATTGTACTGTTTTGCTGTTGGTTTGCTGTTATATTAAGTAGCTGATTAATTAATTAAGTAATTGAAGTGAGCTTGGTTGTCCAATTAAATTTTAATTAATACAATAATTGGAAGCAGTCAAAAAAAAAAACAACATTGCTTAGCAGCAGCCCTTTGGGACCTACTTTTGAACAGATCAAAATGATTTATAATTAGGTGTCAATTATTTACACTGCTGAAGAGCCTGAGGACATCCTGAAAAGTTTATTCTGAAGAGGCATAAACTCTTTTTCACCTGTAACCTCATTTATATTTATTATTCATTTTCTTAGAAAGATACATCTACAGAGAACAAACTAGATCTATGCTTATTTTTAAAAAATTCTAAAGTCATGGCAAGTGAATTAATAGAATGTTCTTATTTTGGGCTTCCCTCATAGCTCAGTTGGTAAATAATTTGCTGGCAATGCAGGAGACCCAGGTTCGATTCCTGGGTCAAGAAGATCCTGTGGAGAAGGGAATGGCAACCCACTCCAGTATGCCTGGAGAATCCCATGGACAGAGGAGCCTGGTGGGCTACATTCCCTAGGGTCACAAAGAGTCGGACATGACAGTGCCTGAACATGCGTGAGCATGCGTGCATGCGTCATCAGCTAGACCGGCTGATTTGTTCCTTCCCTTCCCTCCTTTTTTTTTTGGTCTTACCTTCCCTCCTTCCTTCTGCTATGATCAGGCCACCCAAGATGGTTGTTCTCTTGCTCTCTGTACATCCCCTGCTCAACCAGCCCCTGCCTCACTTACACCCTACTCACATGACTGAACTTCCTCCTTGCCTTCCTGCCCTCTGCACATTTAGCGACTGTTCTAATGTTCAGATCAGAATATCTTCACTGTGACAGTTTTACAAAGAGGTAGTAAGGTACGTGCTCCTCTACTGGCTTTGCTGGTAACCACTGAGACAACCAGCCATCAGTTTCCCTCACAACGGATAACCTCCCTCTTCCCCTGATAGCAGATGGCTGCCATGTCTTGCCTGCTCTCTGCCATCCATGATGGGGTGTTTCTCCAGGATTCTTTTTCTTCCAATGTGTAAAATACCCTATCCAATATACTAGTGATGTATCGGTCACTGTTTCTGAGCTTTCTTCTTTCCTGTCTTCTCTTTCTTGCTACTATCCATCCCTCCATCTTTTCCTTCCTCACTGCTACTTTGTTGGAATGTTCTGAGCCTTTCTGTTTGTGTGTGGGGATACACTGATTGTTGAGTGTACCTTTCATCAAAGATATTTTATACTCTTGAACTTTCATGAGTGTAAAGGAGAACTTGCATGAACATTTTCTCCTTTAATCCTCACAATTTAATGATACTTAGAGATAGCTTTTTTTTTTTTTTCCACTTTACTGATGAGAAACTAAGTCTCAGAAAAGCAAAGTATCCAACTCAAGGTCAACTGTTACTAAGTAATTGAATTTCTACTATTACAACATGCTCACCAATATTCACCAACTTTACTTGCCATAAAATTACAGAGTAAAATGTCTATTAGATGTTTCATGATTATGCTACCTGAGCAGGTGGCAGAGTCTGGCCTGCAAATATTCTTTCCCTTTCAGCTCATTGTTCTTTTCTCTATCTTCAGAGGCTAAGAGAATACCAGCATCTCTCCCTGTTAGATGAACCTAAAGACTCCACCAATTACAGTCTCAAACAGAGAATACTCTGAAACCCAATCAGAAAAACTCAGAATATTTTAAATGGTTTGAATAGAACATCTTTGTTCTAATGTAGATTTTCAACCCATAGGTCAAAGTTTTTTATGTTTCCTTTAAGATAAGATGTGGGTCCTTATCTAATGCTTCTTCCCTGAAAGTAGACAAAAGGATCACACAATCTAAAGGTAATTTTGACTTGTGATTTTGTTAATGCATCCATGTTGAACCATTTCACCTTGCCCATTATAATTTCACATTTGTACTTGTATAAATGCCCAGACCTAAGCATTTTTTCATTTTAAAAAGCAATTTCTAAAATCTACAGCTATTTTTTAAATTTAAATCTAAGCTAGTTTTTAAATCTAAGCTATTTTTTAAAAAACAAGCACATGATCTCTATTCCTCTTCCTCTTTCTGACAATGTTAAAATGTCCTAACTTGATAGATTTGTGAATTTAAAAAATAATCAGTGGGACAGCATGAGCTCCGTTAACCTAGGACCAAAATGGTATATCCATTAAAAACAAAACCCCCCAAACCTGATAATAACATTCCATGGAAAGAGTTCTGAAGAGTCAAATATGGTCACTGTTGAAAGAGCTGATAGAGAAAATGGAGATACGATTTTAAAAATACATTAAAATACATATGCATGTATATACTAATGAAAATATATATAACTTTGCATATATACATATATATATATATACATATATATATAAAACACACACATTAACATCAGTTCAGTTCAGTTGCTCAGTCATGTTCGACTCTTTGCGATCCTATGGACTGCAGCATGCCAGGCTTCCCTGTCCTTCACCAACTTCCAGAGCTTGTTCAAACTCATGTCCATCAAGTTGGTGATGCTATCCAACCATCTCATCCTCTGTTGTCCCCTTCTCGTCCCACCTTTCCCAGCATCAGGGTCTTTTCCAATGAGTCAGTCCTTTGCATCAGGTGGCCAAAGTATTGGAGCTTTAGCTTCAGCATCAGTCCTTCCAATGAACACCCAGGACTGATTTCCTTCACGATTGACTGGTTTGATCTCCTTGTTGTCCAAGAGACTCTTAAGAGTCTTCTTGAATACCACAATTAAAGCATCAATTCTTCAGTGCTCAGCATTGTTTATAGTCCAACTCTCACATCCATACATAACTACTAGAAAAGCCATAGCTTTGGCTAGACAGACCTTTGTCAGCAAAGTAATGTCTCTGCTTTTTAATATGCTGTCTAGGGTAGTCATAGCTTTTCCTCCAAAGGGCAAGCGTCTTTTAATTTCATGGCTGCAGTCGCAATCGGCAGTGATTTTGGAGCCCCCAAAAAGAAAGTCTCTCATTGTTTCCTCATCTATTTGCCATAAAGTGATGGGAGTGGATGCCATGATCTTCATTTTTTTGAATGTTGAATTTTGGGCTTCCCTGTGGCTCAGATGGCAAAGAATCTGCCTGCAATGCAAGAGACTCAATCCCTGGGTTGGGAAGATCCCCTGGAAAAGGGAAAGACTACCCACTCCAGTATTCTGACCTGGAGAATTCCATGGACTGTATAGTCCATGAGGTCGCAAAGAGTTGGACACAACTGAGCAACTTTCACTTCACTACACATTAACATAACACATAAATATGCCAAGAATACTCTAAGATTCCATCATTTCCCATTAGGTAGGGGGAATATGTTAGCTGATTTACTTGGTAATAGATTAGAGGAGAGCTTCTCCAGTGGCTGAGACAGTCGGACATGACTGAGCAACTGAACTGAACTGAGATTAGAATCAGATGGACTGTTTTGAATTAGGTTCCTACCTATTGCTTTATTATTATACTTACATTTAATTCTCATTTCTACAATTGGCTAAAACCCTAGTAGAAGAAATGGGCTCAGGAACTGGCAGGTGTCACAGAACCCTGAAACTGCATGGACATGCAGTGGATATAGACAACTGCATATATTACCACTGTTGTTCAGTTGCTCAGTCGTGTCTGACTCTTTGCGACCCCATGGACTGCAGCTTGCCAAGCTTTCTGTCCTTCACCATCTCCTGGAGATTGCTCAAACTCATGTCCACTGAGTCAGTGATGTCATCCAGTCATCTTGTCCTCTATTGTCCTCTTCTCCTCTTGCCTTCAGTCTTTTCCAGCATCAGGGTTTTTTTTTCTAACGAGTCAGCTCTTCATATCAGATGGCCAAAGTACATTCTTTTTAAAAACCTTAGAAGATTGTGGCTGTAGAAGGAGGTCATCAAGAGGACATGACCACCAGTTGACTGAAGAGCTGGACCTGGCTGGACAATCAGGGGCTCCTCACCTCATCTCCTGGTGTTAGAGGATATGTTCTGCCCACTGTTCCCACAGTGGGAACTATTTTCAAGGATGCAGACTTTAGAGAGTAACATGTTGTTGAAACTATCTTGATGATGTATGTGACTGAATCCCAACAAGGCCTCTATCTAAACCTTTAAAATTCTGGCAGCTACCTGGGTGGAAATCTATTCATCTCTTGGCTGCCCAGGACCAATCTCATATGTAAGCTACCTTGCTTATCAAACCTGCCAACTCCAAATCTGGAATGGTCTGTCTCTTTCTTGGGATTCTCTTTGCATGCCAGGTATGAGGACCAGTTTCAGATTTTATCTGGGAAGGTCCTGATGTTTTGAACCCACAGTGGCTTGGAGATATGTTATCTCCTTAAAGGTTGTTGAACAAAACAACCCACAATTGACTACTATAGACTGGGGTGTTGTGTCAGTCTGTCTGCCCTCTTACGCCCTCTCTCGGTGCCTACCGTCTTACTTGGGTTTCTCTTACCTTGCACGTGGGGTATCTCTTCATGGCTGATCCAGCAAAGCACAGCTGCTGCTCCTTACCTTGGAGGTGTGGTAGCTCCTCTCCGCCACTGCCCCTGACCTTGGACGCAGGGTAGCTCCTCTCAGCCAGTCACGGTCGGTCCTGCGCCATTGCAGCTGCCACACTCCTGCGAGAAACAGTGGAGGTGAGAAATAGATTTAAGGGACTAGATCTGATAGACAGAGTACGTGATGAAATACGGATGGAGGTTCATGACATTGTACAAGAGACAAGAATCAAGACCATCCCCCCAAAAAAAAGAAATGCAAAAAAGCAAAATGGCTGTCGGAGGAGGCCTTACAAATAGCTGTGAAAAGAAAAGTGAAAAGCAAAGGAGAAAAGGAAAGATATTCCCATCTGAATGCAGAGTTCCAAAGAAAAGCAAGGAGAGATAAGAAAGCCTTCCTCAGCGATCAGTGCAAAGAAATAGAGGAAAGCAATAGAATGGGAACGCCTAGAAATCTCTTCAAGAAAATTAGAGATACCAAAGGAACATTTCATGCAAAGATGGGCTCAATAAAGGACAGAAATGGTAGGGACCAAACAGAAGCAGACGGTATTAAGAAGAGGTGGCAAGAATACACAGAAGAACTGTACCAAAAAGATCTTCATGACCCAGATAATCACGATGGTGTAATCACTCACCTAGAGCTAGATAACCTGGAATGCAAAATCAAGTGGGCCTTAGAAAGCATCACTACAAACAAAGCTAGTGGAGATGATGGAATTCCAGTTGAGCTATTTCAAATCCTGAAAGATGATGCTGTGAAAGTGCTGCACTCAATATGTCAGCAAATTTGGAAAACTCAGCAGTGGCCACAGGACTGGAAAATGTCAGTTTTCATTCCAATCCCAAAGAAAGACAGTGCTAAAGAATGCTCAAACTACCGCACAAGTGCACTCATCTCACATGCTAGTAAAGTAATGCGCAAAATACTCCAAGCCAGGCTTCAGCAATATGTGAACCGTAAACTTTCAGATGTTCAAGCTGGTTTTAGAAAATGCAGAGGAACCAGAGATCAAATTGCCAACATCCGCTGGATCATCAAAAAAGCAAGAGAGTTCCAGAAAAACATCTATTTCTGCTTTATCAACTATGCCTAAGACTTTGACTGTGTGGATCACAATAAACTCTGGAAAATTCTGGAAGAGATGGGAGTACCAGACCACCTGACCTGTCTCTTAAGAAACCTATATGCAGGTCAGGAAGCAACAGTTAGAACTGGACATGGAACAACAGACTGGTTCCAAATAGGAAAAGGAGTATGTATATATTGTCACCCTGCTTATTTAACTTATATGCAGAGTACATCATGAGAAACGCTGGGCTGGAGGAAGCACAAACTGGAATCAAGTTTGCTAGGAGAAATATCAATAACCTCAGATATGCAGATGATACCACCCTTATTACAGAAAGTGAAGAACTAAAGGGCCTCTTGATGAAAGTGAAAGAGGGGAGTGAAAAAGTTGGCTTAAAACTCAACATTCAGATAACTAAGATCATGGCATCCAGTCCCATCACTTCAAGGCAAAAAGATGGGGAAACAGTGGAAACAGTGGCTGACTTTATCTTTTGGGGTTCCAAAAGCACTGCAGATGGTGATTGCAGCCATGAAATTAAAAGATGCTTATTCCTTGGAAGGAAAGTTATGACCAACATAGACAGCATATTAAAAAGCAGAGACATCACTTTGTCAACAAAGGTCTGTCTAGTCAAGGTTACGGTTTTTCCAGTAGTCATGTATGGATGTGAGAGTTGGACTATAAAGAAAGCTGAGCACAGCAGAATTGATGCTTTTGAACTGTGGTGTTGCAGAAGACTCTTGAGAGTCCCTTGGACTACAAAGAGATCCAACCAATCCATCCTAAAGGAGATCAGTCCTGGGTGTTCATTGGAAAGACTGATGTTGAAGCTGAAACTCCAATACTTTGGCCAACTGATGCAAAGAGCTGACTCATTGGAAAAGACCCTGATGCTGGGAAAGATTGAGGGCAGGAAGAGAAGGGGACAACAGAGGATAAGATGGTTGGATGGCATGACTGACTCGATGGACATGAGTTTGAGTAAACTCCAGGAGTTGGTGAAGGACAGGGAGGCCTGGCGTGCCGCAGCTCATGGAGTCTCAAAGAGTTGGACACGACTGAGTGACTGAACTAAACTGAACTGATTCCCTGGGAGACAACCTTTCACATAGCTCTGAAAAACTTCAGAAGAGGTAAGGGGGATGGTCAATATATATATGATTTTGGCAAAAAGGATACATGCAACCAAGCTCACACCTCAGGAGAAGGTTGCTGCTAGTCATGAGGAACAGGAATCTTAGTTAATAGCTTTAGTGTTTTGCTCAGTATGGGAAGATGCAAGAAACCAGGTTCATAAAAAAATTTCCTCTGAAAATATCTATCTGAAGACCTGTTCTGCCAGTTTTTCTAGAGTACAGAGTGCCTCATTTCTGATCTCTACCCTGATTTTTATCCTTCCCTCATTCCACCTTCATCTAAATACTCAGAAGATGGAAGTTAAAGTAGGGAAAGTTTTCCCCAGGTGGCGCTAGTGGTAAAAAACTCTCCTGTCAATGCAGGAGACACAAGCTCCATCTCTGGGTTGGGAAGATTCCCTGGAGAAGGACATGGCAAGCCACTCCATTATTTTGGCCTGGAGAACCTCATGGGCAGAAGATCCTGGTGGGCTACAGTCCATGGGGTCACAAAAAGTCAGACACGATTGGGGCAACTGAGCACACAACACACTTTCTTGTTTATAATCACTTAAAAATATAATTATTATAAATGAATTTCATTGGCTCTTTTACCCACTTGTAGATTCAACTCCTGCAATATTCACCCTCAAGTAGTTCTAAGAAACCCAAAGCACTGCTGTAAGTGTTCTCACAGACAATTAAGCCCCCTTGGGACTCTGCTATTTCTCCATTAGGTTCCAAAGATCCCTCTGGGCACAATAATCTTCTAGTAAACTCTTCCATTGCTCCCCCAGGCATCATTGCCAGTGCACTCTGGTCCACAGTAGATAAAAGCGCAGGGGCTGGAACGCCTCTTCCCTTGTGTTAGAATTTGTCAGAGGGGTCCCCAAGCAGCGTTGCCTGTACACCAGCACTTCCAGAATTTTTATGTAAAACTGCTCCTTCAGTTTTTAGTTATCATTTTCTCTCTCTCTAGACATGCATCCGGGCTGGAGATGTATTTGAGTGACAACCACTATGTACTCAAGATGCTCGTTCTCTTTCAATGACAAAGGCTTTATTGAGGTGTGTCATGCCTGCTTCCTTTTTCCCTTTTTATGAAAACGTTTCCAGGAGGCTTCTCAGACCCTGTGAAGAGACTTCCATCAGTGCCATGCCCAAGTATTCTAGACTTGTCAGAATGTCAGCACTAGACATAGATTGGACTAAAGATGAAACCCTTGCAGTAGAAATAAGAACACATTGATGGACAAGTATAACTGAAAAGCCAGTTGGCGCTCTGATGCTTAGGTTAAAAAAAAAAATTAATGACGATTTGAGAAGAGAGCAACTCAATACCTATTAGTCATATTCCTTTGGGGAAAAGAGTCTGAGGGAAAACTACATAATTGTGAGCTAGCTTGGAGTTCCAAATCAACTCCCTCCTAAGATGAGGAAGATAATTCTGGATTTAGAGGCCTGGTTTTGTCACTTATTGAATATAAAATCTCTTTTATCTTTAATTTTCTCATCTGTACAATGAAAGATCCTAATAAAATTGGAGAAAACCATGGACTTAGATGCTATACTTCTCCTCTTTGGGCAAAATTACATATATAATAATTTTTCACTCCCTCCTTTCAATTAGTGAAAACATGTGCATTAAAAAATTTTTTTAGTGTCAGAATGAAAACAATATTTTGTATAATACTCTCTGTAACATGTTAACATGAAGGTCAGGTTGGTTTAACATTTTATATTTATATCACTTTTACAAAGTCAAGATAAGACAGCCTGAGCCCGAATAAAGTTTCTTTTTGATAGAAGACCTCTGTGCCTATTTGCAGCTTGCTTCTGCTTGTTCTTCAGAATGACCTGTTGAAGGTTGCTCAGGGGCCAGGCCTGAATGAAACGGGGGCATTGCAGGGGGTGGGGGTGGAGGACAGCATCCCATTGATGCTAGTGTATCTCACTGAATTCTCGTCTTCTCTTGAGGTCTTGAATGGTACTCTAGGACAGTAGGGGAGACAACTGAGAGTGAGATCATTCCCATTTTCTGAGCACCATGAGAAATTTTGCCTTTAAGCACTGAATTTCTCAGTCTGATTAAGAAGAAGTAGGAATTAAAATGAAGTTCATGGCTCTTTCCTTTGAGCTTACTGAATTCTTTCCCTAAACCCCAAAATTTACCCCTATTACTGAGTTGCTGGGTGGATTGACTTTGTACATTCTAAAGCACTATATGAATAATTTTAGGGTAGTCACCATGTAAGATAGAATATCAGAGTTGATTTATTAAGCAGCCATGTATTGCCAAGACTTAGGACCAAAGTCCCAGTGAAGATTGATGTTATGTGCCAGAAATGCAATATCTACTACAATAGCCTGGAGCTAGAAATTAGAATTCCAACAATAGAATCAATTCTCCATTCTTAACAGACCCCCTTAATTAAACCTGCAATGATCCAAGAGTCTTTGGGGACTGTTTCTCTGCTGCCATGTCTTGCCCTGCACTGACGAAATGATTGCTGCCATTGAGGCCAAAGATGAGTAAATTCACCAAGACAATGGTATCTCCACTTCGGATGTTTGCCCTTCTGGTCAGTGGAACTGCTGGGTTTGCACTGTCCTCCAGCAAGAATTACAAATGGGAAATCCACCCTTCATGGTCCTACAAACCACACTCATCACAGGCCACAGAGAAGGGCTGTCTTTTGCTCCCACTGTCTCTACCATATTTCACTAAGAAACAGCTATCAGTAAGATACAGACATTCCACCGTATATTAATGAAATAGCTCTTCAAGGTGCCTTTGGATTTTTAACCTATTCTCCTTTCCTTTGTCCTTAGGAGGGGGTTAGAAACTTTACGTCCAACCCCCAAGTGGCTCTTCCCTTTTGTCATTAGCTTTTCCTTCGTCTAAACTATGAACCTCAGTCTTCTATTCCCTTGGGTTAACATTTTTCCCCAAGGACTTTACTCTCAGTTCCCAAAGCAAGTAAACTGATTTTATGCCTATTCTCATTAGTCTTCCAGAAGTATTTAGTCAAGCCTGGATTCCAGAGGGAAATGAAAAGACTTACACTGCCAAATTGGGCTTCCCTGCTCTAAGAATAATATCCTAGCCACAGAGTATTGAGACTCACGTGTAGATTCTATACTTTAGGACAGTTTTAGTATGCAACTAGTTGTCTGAGGTGTGTTTCTCTTTGCCTAGAAATGGAATGGGGTACCATCTGTAACTCATTAGGCTATAAACTAAATTTTCACTGAAACTTTGGTATTTCACCCCACAAGTAATGTTCCCTGAAGGAAAGATGTCACATCTGGAAAAGTGTCTCATCTGCACATCTTTGCTCATTTATTCAAAAACTGTTCTTTTGTATCTACTATGTGCATGCCCATCAATATTCTAGCTGCTGGGTAGAGCAGTGAATAAGATGACAAAGCTCTGGCCTTTATGTTTTTCAGTTGTTAAGTCGTGTCCAACTCTTTGTTACTGTAGGACTGTAGCACTCTAGGCTTCTCTGTCCTTCACTGTCTCCCAAAGTTTGCTCAAATTCAGGTCTATTGAGTCGGTGATGCCATCCAACCATCTCATTCTCTGTCACCCCCTTCTCCTCCTGCCCTCAATCTTTCCCAGTATCAGGGTCTTTTCCAATGAGTCAGCTCTTCACATCAGGTGGCCAAATTATTGGAGCTTCAGCTTCAGCATCAGTCCCTCCAATGAATATTCAGGGTTGATCTACTGAACAAATAAACATGATAAATCTGGATTGTGATATATGCTGTATAGGAAATTGTTTTAGTCATCTTGAGCTGTCATAAGAAAATACCGTGGACTGGATGAGTTAAGAGGAATTTATTTCTTCATGATTCTGGAGGCAGGAAATCTGAGATCAGAGTGCTAGCATGCTCAGTTTCACTTGAGAGCTCTCCTCCTGACTTGCAGATGGCTGCTTTTTGGCTATGGCCTCACATGGTGGGGAGGGGCTTCCCAGGCAGCTCAGTGGTAAGAATCTGCCTGCCAATGCAGGAAACACAAGTTCAATCTGTGGGTCAGGAAAATCCCCAGAGGAGGAAATGGCAACACACTCCAGTATTCTTCCCTGGGAAATCCTATAGATAGAGGAGCCTGGCCTGGCAGGCTACAGTCCATGAGGTCACAAAAAGTCAGACACGACTTAACAACGGAAACAGCAAACAATAGCAACATGTGGTGGGAAAAGAGAGAGGGCAAATTCTCTGGTGGCTTTTTTTAATAAAGGCACTAAACCAATCATGAGGACATCACTCTCATGATCTTATTTAAATCTAATTGTCTTTCAAAGGCCTGGTGTCCAAATCCATCACACTGGGAACTAGGGCTTCAACATATGAATTTTAGAGAGATGCAATTCAGCCCATAGCATAGCTGAGAAAGTGACAGCCCTGTGAGATGTTCAAATAGAAATTATTCCAGACACAGGAACAGCAAATACAGAAGCCCTGAATATCTAAAGAATATAGAAGGTAAATATGACTGGAGATAAAGGAGAAAGAGATATTATCAGTTTGGGAGGAAGATGGTAGCTCTGGAGAGATATGGAAGTATTAATAGATGAAGCAGAAATACAAAAGTATCAATGTTAATGGATTAGAGGTGGAATACGAGGAAGAGAGGGAATCAAGGTGACTACTGAGCACTTGGATGCACCATTAACTCTGAAGGGAATTGGGAACTTATGACCCAGAAGAGCAAAAGCCACTCTTCATAAGCTCAGAAAATTGGCAAACAGTTAACCCAAATGATCCCACAAAAATCCCTATATAGCTATGGGTTGATCATTCTGAAATATAATAAAGGTATCTTAAAAATAAGCTTTTTTTTTCCAAAATAAGTCTCTGAGACTTAGAGTCTAGTAAAATGAAAACCAAAAGGTGGAACTGATCAAAATCAAGTTACGGATCATGGATTCATATATACATTTTGACTTGCCTTCACTCAATTTATTTCAATTATATATATGCTCGTGTGAGGACCAAGTTACTTCTGTATTAAAATAAATCATGAATAACTATCTTAGTGGTAAAACACCCACCTGCAATGCAGAAGACCAACTACAACAGGAGATTTGAGTTTGATCCTTGGGTCTGGAAGATCCACTGGAGAAGAAATGGGCTACCCACTCCAGTATATTCTTTCCTGGAGAATTCCAAGGGCAAAGGAGCCTAGTGGGCTACAGTGCATGGGATCACAAGACTCAGACCCAACTTAGCAACTAAACCACCATCACCATGAATAACCATAATAACTAACGTTTATAAATGCTTACTTTGTTCTCCTTTTTAGAGACTTTGAGCATGAATGCGATTTTGCTAAGCAGCTTCAGTCATGTCCGACTCTGTGACCCTATGGACTGTAGCCTGCCAGGCTCCTCTGTCCATGGGATTCTCTAGGCAAGAATGCTGGAGTGAGTTGCCATTCCCTTCTCCAGGGGATCTTCCTGATTGAGGGATCAAACCCACATCTCTCATGTCTCCTGCATCGGCAGGTGGGTTCTTTACCACTAACACCACCTGGGAAGTCCACGTTATTAATTAGGTTAATGAACTAGTGCAAATAACTAATCCTTTCAACTGTGTTCTCATTAGGCCCACTTTACAGATGGTGAAACTGAGGCATAGTTAGCTGAAATGAACATTATAAAGTGTTACAACTAGTAAGTGGGCAGAACCAGGATTAAGCACAGCAATCTGAAACCAGAGCTCACCTCACTCTAATGTCTCATTCATGATTAAGAAGGCTAAAGAAGTTTGGGCAATTAATGAGTTAAATACACTTATTTGCAGACTAATGGTTCTTGAAAAAAAATTGTAAATGTTTGTAGAAATTATCTGTAAAAACACTTTTATATACCATGTAGGCTCACATAAAACACAATTTCCAATTTATAACAATAAGGACTTTTTCAGAGCAATCCAATGACTTGGTCATGAGAGAAACTGAGTTTGCTTTGAGATTTCTCTCCTGGAGTTTGAACACTGGTCGTCATCATCCTTTAGAAGTTGTTTGATCCATTCAACTGACTATGACCTATTAAATTAATTCCAATTAATAACATTTAGCTGTTTGTGCAAGGTCTCAACAGATCTATTACTATAAATATGGCAATTTGACAAATCAAAGGCAAAAAATAATTTATTTCTAGAGTGCAGAACTACTGATTGATTTCCTACCATGTGCAAGTTACCAAGCATTGGGTCCTTTCACAGTGTTAATTACTCCTCAATAAGCACAAGTTCTTCTCTAGTAGCTCAGACAGTAAAGAATCTGCCTGCCAATTCAGAAGGCACAGAAGATGCGGGTTCAATCCTTGGTTTGGGAAGATCCCCTGGGAAAGGAAATGGCAACCCACTCCAATATTCTTGCCTGTAGAGTCCCATGGACAGAGCAGCCCAGTGGGCTACAGTCTATGGGGTCACAAAGAGTAGGACACGATTGAGTGACTAACATTCACTTCACACACAAGACTTGGTTTCCTGATGTTGGTATAGAGAAAGAAAATGACTGAATTTTTTATATGACAATTTTAGAACCAACAGTGGCTTTATATACAATTCATTTTTTCTCTGCATCATGATATTGTTTTCTTCTAATGAGTTATACGTCCGTGCCCCTAAAAAATGATCCAAATTTCTTCAGTGATTTTCTGAAAGAATGTTTTCAAGGCGTCATTATTTGCCGAGAAGGAAGTACTATTAATAGTTGGTGTGCTAGTCCAGCACTGCCCTTAATGGCAGAGTAACCTGAGATAAGATTTGGGACACAGACTTTTAAATGTTTCATATAATGGAAACTTGCTTTGTGTTCTGAGTGGTGCTCACTAATTAGTGCTACATGTTGTCAAAACTTTTCCAGCATCTCATATTTATAGCATATTAACCTTAGCCTGATTCTTACTGAGCAGGTACCTCTCCTAGTTTTCCTCAACAGGCTGTGTGGAGGGAGAAAAATCAACAGCCCATTTATAACCTCAGTGAGATGAACAGGTCCAGGAAAAGACTCATCTTGTGATTCTATAAGGCCTTACTGAGGGTGCTATGAGTATATCTATAACCACCCTTTCCTTCCAAGTTCAATTCCATAGAGCTTTCTATCCTTGAATGTGCTCAGTAAATGTTAAGGCTACCTAAGTAATTGGAAGAAAGCTATTCATCACCTACAAAGCTGGGTGGTAGTGATTTAACAAAGAGAAATCTGAACAGTCTCCACATGGCAAAAGGTACAAGGTTAGAGTGATTGTGCTTTTTATTTTAAATAACTGCCAAATGTATTATGAATTTTAACTTACTTAATCTTGCTGATTGTTAGAGATAGGGATGGACTTCCCTTGTGGCTCAGCTGGTGAAGAATCCTCCTGCAATGTGGGAGACCTGGATTTGATCCCTGGGTTGGGAAGATCCCCTGGAGAAGGGAAAGGCTACCCACTCCAGTATTCTGACCTATAGAATTCCATGGACTAGATAGTCCATGGGGTCACAAAGAGTTGGACATGACTGAACGACTTTCACTTCACTTCACTTCAGAGATAGGAATAATGGAGGGTTGATTTAATCAGAGCTGGAAGCCATTTTTTGCACTTGATCATAATTGATTCATCCTGGTGAGTATATGGCTATACTACTCTTAAACTTAAGGCAGAATATACTAGTGGAAACTTACAATGGAGCAAAAGCTGCACTTTTTATACTGCTTATCATGAAAGATGCATCTCTGTTAAGTCATGACTCCTATACAGAAATAGGAATAGTCCTGGGATGTTATTAAAATGAATACTGTTGGAAGTAATCAGATTTGAGGAGAACCAGACTTTAGTTCATTGTGTCACTCCTTACTCTTACCTTTCCAAGAAGAATGTCACCTATGTTCTTTTTCTGCCTTTTTCTCACCGACATTTCCTGAGCTGTATCACTTTAACCATGTATCCACCTATTCCTGGTAAACTCCCTTTTTCCCGGTGTAATGACATAAATTTCTACTAACAATCATTTACAGGATAGTTTGCATCTCAAAAAGAATATCCATTTCATTTCTTAGTGCAGTTCTTTCAAGTAAGATCCATTTAATTCCAGATGTTCATGTGATGAAACTGAGGCTCGGGACCATTGAGCACCATTTTCCACGGCCATGTGCCAATAACCAAGAGTGGGGAAGGCAACATGGGTGCCACAATTATGCTGCTCTGAATATTTCTGCACATCTGGGTCTGAACTACTTGTATCTGAATTGTCTGAGTAGTTTTTACAAATGGTGATTTCTGGGCTCTATCCCAGAATTACTGAATCAGAATCTGTTGCAATACAGCCTATAAATCTCATTTGAAGTAAGTACTACAAGTAATTCCGATGCACACTCAGTTTAAGAATCCCTCTGTCATACTATAGTACCATTGAGCAAATCATGTACATAAGATTTTGGTTTTATGTTTGTTTGTTTGCTTTAACACAGTTCATCCTCAGAACAAACCTGGTTGTTGCACAGAACAGGTATTAACTTTCTGCTTCTCCCTTTCCCCCAGTGTCTTTTAAGATAGATAAACTGAGACAAGGGGGAAAGTGATTTGCTCAAAGTTACATAGCTTATCCCAGATTTAAAAGCATTCATGCAATTTAAAGTGCCATTACCAGAAATCATTTGAATAAGACTGCCTTTTACTGTGAATCTGTGCTCGATGTGCTGTGGAGGGAAATATTGTTTCAGTAATCCCCATTTCTGTGGTGTAGTCTGTGCCTGTGCAGACTTTGAAGATGAAGTGTAGATTTCTAAATTAGGAGTAATGAGCAAATCTTAACAGAGAATGCAATACTGCTCTTTGAGAGCGACTTTCTATACTGAGTTCCAATTTGTTATGTTATTTGTTTAGGTCTCCAAAGGTCTAATGTGAGAAAGAGGAGGTGATAAGTTCAAAACCTCTGCTATGGGTTAACGCAGATGTACCATTTGATTGTGACTATTAGAATGAATGATGCTCCTACAATATGGAGGTCATCTTCATTGACTAATGATCTTTTCTGACTTTGCTATCCCTTTTGAGTACTTTCTTATTTGTGGCACTGTGGAAGGAAATCAGCTTGGCATTTACCTAGGATGGCATATTTTATTTTTTGCCACTAAAATTTGGGGGAAATGACATGGAAATTGCCGTTGAAAAAAGCAAGTCAAAGACAAAAGAGCAAAAAGATTGTGGATGTTCTGTATTGAATTGATCGGTAACTCATTCTTCTATCACTTTCTCCTCCTTCATCCCCCAAAGATGAGTGAAATTGTGCGGTAGTTTGAACATTCTTTGGCATTGTAAATTTGGAAAACTTAGCAGGGCAACAGGACTGGAAAAGGTCAGCTTTCATTCCAATCCTAAAGAAAGGGCAATGCCAAATAATGCTCAAACTACCGCACAACGACATTCATCTCACACACTAGCAAAGTAATGCTCAAAATTCTCCAAGCCAGGCTTCAACTGTATGTGAACCATGAACTTCCAGATGTACAAACTGGTTTTAGAAAAGGCAGAGAAACCAGAGATCAAATTGCCAACATCCGTTGGATCTTGGAAAAAGTAAGAGAGTTCCAGAAAAACATCTAATTCTGCTTTATTGACTATGCCAAAGCTTTTGACTGCACGGATCACAACAAACTGTGGAAAATTCTTAAAGAGATGGGAATGCCAGACCACCTTACCTGCTTCCTGAGAAAGCAAGAAGCAACAGTTAGAATGGGACATGGAACAACAGACTGGTTCCAAATCAGGAAAGGAGTAAATTAAGGCTGTGTATTGTCACCCTGATTATTTAACTTATATGCAAAGTACATCATGCAAAATGCCGGGCTGGATGAAGCACAAACTGAAATCAAGATTGTAGGGAGAGATATCAATAACCTCAGATATGCAGGTGACACCACCCTTATGGCAGAAACGGAAGAACTAAAGAGCCTCTTGATAAAAGTGAAAAAGTTGGCTTAAAACTCAACATTCAGAAAACTAAGATCATGGAATCCGGTCCCATCACTTCATGGCAAGTAGATGGGGAAACAACGGAAATAGTGAGAGACTTTATTTTCTTGGACTCCAAAATCACTGCAGATGGTGACTACAGCCATCAAATTTAAAGATGCTTGCTCCTTGGGAGAAAAGCTATGACCAACCTAGACAGCATGTTAAAAACAGAGACATTACTTTGCCAACCAAAGTCCATCTAGTCAAAGCTATGGTTTTTCCAGTAGTTGTGTATGGATGTGAGAGCTGGACTATAAAGAAAGCTGAGCACCAAAGAATTGATGCTTTTGAACTGTGGTGTTGGGGAAGACTCTTGAGAGCCCTTGGACTGCAAGGAAATCAAACCAGTTTATCCTAAAGGAAATCAGCCCTGAATATTCATTGAAAGGACTGATGTTGAAGCTGAAACTCCAAAACTTTGGCCACCTGATGTGAAGAACTGATTCACTTGAAAAGACCCTGATGCTGGGAAAGATTGAAGGTGGGAGGAGAAGGGAACGGCAGAGGATGAGATGGTTGGATGGCATCACCGACTCAATGGACATGAGTTTGTGTAAGCTCTGGGAGTTGGTGATGAACAGGAAAGCATGGCATACTGCAGTCCGTTGGGGTTGCAAAGAGTTGGACTTGACTGAGTGACTGAACTGAAGTGATCCCCCAAAGATATCACCCCTTTGTGCAGGGTTCAAGTCCTTGTTCCAACCTTGGGCAACTCTAAAGGTCTCTCCCAGCTCTAGAGCTCCTGATACATTGGTAAATTTTGTGGCAATTAAAATAAGAACCTAAGGATGATCCAGTCGCATCATTGGTTATTGATAGGCTGAGACCAGCACCAAACAGATAGGAAGTTAGAACAGCCTGTATTTGCAAGGAGAAGATAGAAGTAACAGATCACAATGCCAAGGAGACAGGAGTTTCCATGTTCCAGAGGGATGCTGTGGCTGGTGGCTGGTGGCAGTATTGATGTGACTTCAGTAATGAAGAGCCAAGGGATATATTAATAAGTCTAGGGACAGGAGCAGAAGGAGAGTTAAAGGATGCTGGTTGATGAGTGTATACTCATGTCAGTCTCTGAACTCTGCATCAAGGGTGATTGGACTAAATGTGTGTATGAGACCTCCTGAGGGATTTTCACTGTTCATCTCTTCTATCTGAGCTCTACACTTCCAGTGTTTATTATACATTTTTCCCTCTGATTCAGTCTCCTCTCCCTTGTCTCTCTTCCCCAAATCACTTTTCTCCAACCCTAGCAAATTTTCCTTAATTTCTTAAGGAGAGCAGCTTAGTTATCTGTTTGTCTTACTCCTCATCTATGACCCAAATTGCCCCCCAAGTTATATAGCTAATCTGGCTGTTCTGTAAGTTTTGGACCCAGAGCCACTTAAAATATCTGTCAAAATTGCAGAAAGTTACAACTCATTTTTATTTATTGTGGATTTTAAAAATTATTTATTCAAAATTATTTGATGATGCTTTCAAGAAAAAAATGTAAGAGAAGATTCCTTAAATTTAGGAAGTAAAGGGATCCAGTGTTATTAGCTACTCAAGATGATTTGATTGCCATAATTAGACCTTAATTTCACTGAATTAAATTTTCTGGCATTAGAGAAAAAAAAAGGAGATGGGAGAATTATGTAGCACTGACATTCTGACAGAAAAAAATATTTAAACTAGTCAACAGAATTTTTTTCATAAACTAAAGTCAAGCATAAATTTATTGCATGTCACTAAATAATAGCTGATATGACTTGCAAAAGACATATATTAATAAATGATTTCAGAATGGACAGCCCTTAAAATGATGTTCTTTGAAGCTAGAGGGCATGGTATTACATTGTAAGGGCAATTCTGTGGAATAGTGGAAAACACACTGGCCTTGGAATCAAAGGTCTGAATCTGAATTTTGTAAAACCTTCATAGAAACTCTGATTAACATTTTTATCTCTAAAGAATACTGCTTGTTCATGAGTCTTTTTGTGGAAATAAAATAAATTCATATATATGAAAGTGCATATATTTGCTTGCCTTAAACTAGAAGATAAATCTTTTTTAAACTTGACCTAGGAGGAAGAGGAACATAGGGGAACATAATTCATCTATCAAGTGCATATATTTTTCACAGGGCATCTAACTTTATTTTTTGCATTTTTACATGTATAATTTTCTTTCAGAAATATTATTCACATTTTAGAGAAAGAAAAGAGGTTCTTGATCCTGGGATGATCTTGGTCCATAGAGACTCACAGATTTTCAAAAAAAATTAACAAAACAACAGTAATACCACTTTTCTTGATTGTTCTTCTAAGGATGTGCTATTAGCCTCACCTTCTAAGCCAGGGGAGTTTCACAGTGGGCTGAGCCCTCTCCGCTCCTGAAATTGGAAACTAGGAGGCTTCATAGCTTGAGGAAGAACAGAGGCCACGGTCCTTCTTTGACCCCAAGAGGGGACTGACAACTTTCCAGATTAGCCCACAGCAACAGAAACTGCTGTCCTCTCACTAGCACACAAGGGAATACTGCTGCTCAAGAAGTAGCTGGAAGTTTTTTAAAGACCCTATTGTAAATATATCTATGTATGGCAACAAAATATATTAACTTCTCTAAAGGAAAATTCAGTGTCCTTAAAGACATTCAATTATAGCCTCTCAAAGGACTGATTTTCAACTTGAATGTTTAATAAATGAATATTAAAAAAGAATTGAAATTATTGAGAACCAAAATGCTTGAGAGAACTTAGTTTTTCAAAATACAGGGGAAAAACACAAAGGTATGCAAACCATCAGGGAGTATGTAAAAGACTTGGAAGACAGATTTAATAAACAGAGCATAGATTTAATGGGAATTCCAGAAGAAGGTAAATGAGTATATAGAAAAGAAAGGCTATAATTTAAAGAAGAAGAGAAGGAAGAGGAGTGAGAAGAAATTTCACCCAAGCTGAAGAATGACTTGAATCAATAGATTAGAAGGCCTTGCTGAGATCCAGGAAGGGATTGAAAAAAAAAAAATCACATCACATGTACCTAGGGATATCCTGGTAACATTTTTGAACTCTAAAAAGAAGAGGAAAACATATAAGTTTCCAATAACAATGAAAACTCTTCAAAAGGAAAACCAATTTTGTATCAGACTTCTCAGTAGCAGCAATAAAAGCTAGAAACAGTGGAAAAAACCTTAGGACTGATAAGAAGAGATGACTCCAACCTAGGAATCTCTGAGCGTGATATTCTCCACTGCTGCTGCTGCTGCTGCTAAGTCACTTCAGTCGTGTCCGACTCTGTGTGACCCCATAGATGGCAGCCCACCAAGCTCCTCTGTCCCTGGGATACTCCAGGCAAGAATACTGGAGTGGATTGCCATTTCCTTCTCCAATTCTCCACTAGTTAGGATGAAAAAGTTGACGATACACAAATTCTAAGAATATGGCATGCTACCACCCTATCAGAGAAAAATCACTCAAGAATAGACATAAATGGATCCAAACAGAAACTTCATGATAGGAGATGTATAAAAGGAAAGGCATTAGTTTTGAGCAACTAGTTCTGCACTTACATAGTTAAATCTAAATAGTTAACAATAGAGTGTTTGGAGACACACAAAAGGAATACTAGATAATAATAATTAAAAAGAAGGAACACTCTGCGATCGGGACAGTCCTTAAGAGGTTGGGTGACCCAGAGCACCTCAACGATGTGTGATGAGGAGAATAATAGCCTCCCAAAGATGTCCATGTTCTTATCCCCATGAATGTGCTATGTTACATGGCAAAGGGGACGTTGCAAATGTGATTAAGTGATGAACCTTGAGATAGGAAAATGATTCTAGATTGTCAGTCTGAGCATATGAGTCATTTCCATAGAAACTTTCCAAGATATGGACAGGGGAAGTTTTTACTACAGACGAATGGTCAAAAATATGCCACAGCACTGACTTTCAAGAAGGAGTAAAGGTCCATAAGTCAAGGAATTCGGGTCTTCCAGAAACTGGAAAAAGTAAGTATCCTTCATTAGAAGTGAAGTCAAGTCGCCCAGTCGTGTCCGACTCTTTGTGACCCCATGGACTGTAATCTCCCAGGCTCCACCGTCCATGGGATTTTCCAGGCAAGAATACTGGAGTAGGTTTCCATTTCCTTCTCCAGGAGATCTTCCCGACCCAGGGATTGAACCCAGGTCTCCCGCATTATAGGCAGACGCTTTGCCGTCTGAGCCACCAGTCTTAAGAAAGGAACACAGTCCTGCTGATACGTTGATTTTAACCCTTTGAAATCTATGTTAGACTTCTAACCAACAGAACAGTTAGGTAATAATCTTGTGCTGTTTTAAGTCACCAAGTTTGTGGCAATTTGTTAAAGCAGCAATAGGAAACCAAAACACGGTAGCAGTCACTCACGTCAGCTGCACTTAAAAGAAGACCACACTGTTACTGATAGCACTCGATGGGGCTAGCCTGATAAATTCTGTTAGAAACAGGAATGGGGACTTCCCTGGTGGTCCAGTGGCTAAGAATGTGCCTTGCAATGCAGGGGACATGAGTCCAGTCCCTGGTTGGGGAACTAAGATCCCACATGCTGCTGAGCACTAAGCCTGTCCACACAACTACTCGGCCTGTGTCCTATCACTGGAGAATTTGTGCACCACAATAAAATATCTGCGTGATTCAACTAAGACCTGACACAGCCAGATTGATTCATTGGTTAATAAAATAAAAAATACAGACAGGAATGATCACTTTGGTTAAAAAAATACACTTAGGCATTGTTACTTATAGAAAATACCCTTAAAACAAAGTAATATCATATGGAAAATGAAAGGATTCTAATAAAGTTACAGTGGCAATATCAGTATCAGGTAAGAGAATTTAAGGCTAAAAACTCTAAAGGGCAAAGATATTGCAAAATGTTAAAGTACTATTTATGAAGACAACAATGCATCATGTACGACAATCTAAGCAGCTCTTTGCAGAAGTTCCTTTGTCTTGTCATTTTGGCAAAGCTATATTTTAACTAACCTTTATACCAGGTGACCCTGTGCTTAACTAACCTCTGAACAAAGCACACCTTTCAAATCTTTTGATCACACGATGACTCACTTAACCTGTTGATTCTTTTCTTACATTAAAGAAGCAGAAATAAAAAATACGTAATTAATGGATGACTAGATCACTTCCCCAACTTCCCCTTCAGTAATCTTGTGAGCAGATAGTGTGAACAGATAGTATCTAAAAAAGATCACATGGAGTTAACAAGCCTGCACGCCCTGGGAGATGGTAAAGAATCTGACCTCCTACCTCAAGAATTAACTGAGATCATTTTCCTTTTTTCCCTTTAAAATCTTTCACGGCTGAGTGGAGTCTTCAGAGTTGGTTCCAGGACACAAGTTCAAAAAAAGAAAAGCAACCTTTTCCTTTCCTATACTTGCCTCTAGAGTATTTGTTTTTGAAGAGTGAGCAGTGAAACCTGAGTTTTATAATAGTTTTACAAACATATATTTTTAAAACCCTTATTGGAAATGCAAATAAAATATGATTTTAAAATGCAGTCATAATATTTTAAAATGTAGTCTTAATATTTGCTTAAACTTTTTGGACTTAAAAAAAATCAGTTTTAGTAAAGGAAATTAGAGAGCTTTCTATTTTTTCCTCTAAATCTTATAATAGCTTAGGAAAAATATTGCTTTCTTTAAGAAAGAACTCCAGTTTGAATAACCTCTTGTCTCTGGTAAATTTTTAATGGTACCTTTTTAATGATTCCCCAAAATCTTCCAGAGCAATTGATCATTTACTTTACTCTTTTAAGGGATTAATTTTGAAAATTTGTATTTTACCAGGATGCTGTGCTGGGCTTAGTTGCTTAGTCCCATCCAACTCTTTGAAACCCTATAGACTATAGCCCACCAGTCCTCTGTCCATGGGGATTCTCCAGGCAAAAATACTGGAGTGGGTTGCCATGCTCTCCTCCAGGGGATCTTCCCAATCCAGGGTTCGAACCCAGGTCTCCCACACTGCAGATGGATTCTTTACAGACTGAGCCACCAGGGAAGCCCAAGGAATCGAACCAGGGTCTCCTGCATTGCAGGAGGATTATTCATCAGGATAGTTTTCTATAATTGTATCTAAATTTTTCCTAGTATTCCCTGATAGTTTTTTGCAACTCTCTCTTATTTTCAGTTCTCCATGATTGGTCTTTGCTCACAATTTCATTTCCATCTTGCATTAACCTGCTTCACATTTCTGGCCAATCCTCAGCAAATTAACAATCCCTTCCACATCATCCTTTTCTTTGAATGTTCTCTTGGCCTTCATGCTCTGACTGAATTTAAGTTTCCTCTTAAATCATCACTTCCCTTGAAGCCCTTTCAGACAAGAGAAATGCTGTGTCCTTCTTACTCTTCACTGTTATTTCTAGACCATTTCTCCTTCTTCTGTACATCTGTAGAAATCCCAGGTGATATCCTGCAATGTTTTTTTTTTCTTTTCTGTAGTCCTCTATACCCCATCACCATTTCATGACTATTTTAGTATTTGGCCCCCTGTTAGCGCAAAGGTAGCTTTGCCATAAATATATGACCAACTGTTGAAATTCTCAACCAAACTGGGGGGAATTTCTCCCATCTAGTCCTAAATCTTGGTGATTTAAGTGTCCTATAGACGACCTTTCCAATGTTGTGGGCCCTAGGCTCCTTAATGTCTTCTGCAATATTCTCATCTTTATCTGTGCTTGTGCCACATCCCTCTCATGGAAAATCCTAGGACATGTTACTGCTGATAACTACACAACCTTCCCTGCACATGTGTGTGCCCACTAAGACACTTCAGTCATGTTCAACTCTTTGTGATCTTATGGACCATAGCCCACCAGGATCCTCTGTCCATGGAATTATCCAGGCAAGAATTCTGGAGTGGACTGCCATGCCCTCCAGGGGATCTTCTCCACCCAGGAATGGAACCTGACTCTCTTACATCTGTTGTATTGGCAAGAGGGTTCTTTACCGCTAGCACCACCTGGGAAGCCTGCAAAACCTTGGTAATATGGATTTCAACACTCCTCTCTGATTATAATCTGTGCTGGGCTTAGTTGCTCAGTCATATCTGACTCTTTGCAATCCCAAGGACTGTAGACCACCAGGCTCTTCCGTCCATGGGGATTCTCCAGGCAAGAATACTAGAGTGGGCTGTCATGCCCTCCTCCAGGGGATTTTCCCAACCCAGGGATCAAACCCAGGTCTCCCACATTGCAGGCAGATTCTTTCCTGTCTGAGCCACCAGGGAAGCGATTATAATCTATTAACTGGTTTACTGTCTCTGGTATCTACATTTCAAAATTCTGTGACTCTGTTCATAGAGGCATATAACCAAATGGTCACCTTCACAGTATTTCTCATCTTTTTATGTACTCTCTTTCCTTATATGCCTACATCCCATATTCCATCTCTCTATTTTTTCTTTTTGTGTACTGTTATCTTTTGTGCCTTTTTCCTCCTGCAACATATTGGTTTGACTGAAGTTTGTTAATGCCAACTCTCTGCCTATTGGAGGTCTATACTCACAGTTTATGTCATGGTTGGAAAACAAGTAACTATGTTGACTTTTTATTCTTCAGTTCAAAACTAACCATTGTGTTGTCTGCCAATCTGACAGTGTTTCCCTAGCATTTCTTTCATCCTCTCAGACAAGTATGTCACAACTTATCCTCTCCCTTCTGAATTCTAGCACCTTTCATCCCCTCTTACCTAATGACGTTTTGTCTTTCATTGAGGGGGAAAAAAACCCCAAAATCTGAACCAGTAAGACCTTCCACTCCATGGAGATCTACAAGGTCACATTGTAGCTCCCTACTCACTAGATCTAAACACTTATGCTCTGCCCTCCCACCTGTTTCCATGGCTCTGAGTTACTCTCCATCTGTGCTCTAACTACTTCAGTCTCTCATCTCTGAGAATATCTAGCAATTTTCCCTTATTATCCCTTATCTTTCTCTCTCTACTGAGTCATGCCTAGCAACATGTAGCATAAAGTAATAATTTCCTTCATAACAGTTCTTCTCATGGTGTTTTTTCTCTCCCACCTATGTCTCATTTTGCTGTTCTCCCTTTTACCAAGGGATCACCATAGAACCATAGAAACTCAATGTTTTCACTTCCTCCTTTCTCATTCTTTCTAAAACCCACCTTAATCAGGTTTTATAATTCACCATTCCAATAAAATAGCTCTTATCAACTGTGGCCCCTACCTTGCTAAACCCAATGACCATTCTCTGTCTCCGTCTTACTGAACTAATTGGCAGATTCAACACATGAATCACTCTTTAAAAAAAAAAAAAGATTGACTGATTGATTTTTATATTTTTGACTATGGTGGGTCTTCGTTGCTATGCAGGCTTTCTCTAGTTGCCATGAGCAGGTGCTATTCCTCATTGTGGTGTATGGGCTACTCATTGTGGTGGCTTCGCCTATTGTGGGACACAGGCTCAAGGTGCGTGGGCTTCAGTGGTTGCAGCTCAAGGACTTTAGAGCATGGGCTCAGTTGCTTAGCAGCATGTGGGATCTTCCTGGCCCCAGGATCAAACTGGTGTCCCCTGTATCACAAGGCAGGTTCTTAACCACTAGACCACCAGGAAAGTCGAGATCACTCTTTTCTTGAAAAATTGTCATGATTCGGCTTCTGGGACATTATCCTCTCAATTCTCATACCTCACTGGCCATTTACACTTAATCTCCTTTACTGGTTCTACCTATCTCCTGACTTCTAAATTTCAGAGGATGCCCAGGCTCAGTGTTAGAATATCTCTCTGTCTTCACTTGATGATCTCCTCTCATCTCGTGGCAAGAAGTATCATCTCTGTCCTCACTGCTTCTAAATTCATGTCTGTCTTTCCCCTGAACTACAGATTCATATAATACTTCATTTGCTAGGACCAAATCCTTGGAGTCATCTTTGACCTCTCTCTTACAGCACATAAAACAATTTGTCAGTAAAAGTCTTTTCAGCTTTATTTGAAAACTACATCATGAATTCAACCACTTCTTGTCACTCTTCCATAGCTATTTTAGTCCAAATCACCATTATCCCCCAAAAGTATTTCAGTAGACTCCTTTCTTCCTGACTCTGCTTTTGACCCCCTAGAGGCAAATGGCAGATAATGCTACTCTATTTTCTATTTAAAAGTGATCTGTGGACCAACAATCATTGCCTCACCTATGAGCTTGTTGGAAGTGCAAAATCTCAGGTCCTATCCCCACACCAACTGAATCCAAATGTAGAGATTTAATGAGATCTTCAGGTTGTTCATATTGCACATCAATGAGAAGAAAGGCCCTCTGAGTTCTGTCCCTCTCCCACACTCCCCATCACTTTTTGCCATGCTCCCCATGGGTCCTGCCCTGGAATCACTACATCCTTCCTTGCTCATTGCTGTTCTCTGAGTGCATCTGTCAGGCTTCATCTTCAAGGTCTTTGCATGAACTGTTCCTTCGGTCTGAAATGCACTTCCTCCAGATACCTGCTGTGCTAAGTCGCTTCCGTTGTGTCTGACTCTTTGCAACCCCGTGGACTGTAGCCTGCCAGGCTCCTCTGTTCATGGAACTTTCCAGGCAAGAATACTGGAGTGCGTTGCCATTTCCTCCTCCAGGGGATCTTCTTGATCCAGGAATCAAACCCGCATCTCTTATATCGCCTGCATTGGCAGACAGGTTCTTTACCACTAGTGCTGCCTGGGAAGCCCGTTTCCAGATATTTGCAGTGTCCTTTACTCATGATTCTGCTCAAAAGTCACCCTCTCAGAGAGATCCTTGCTGACTACCTCATCTAACAGAGCTACCAAATCCACACCCCTATATTCTCTTTCTCCTTTTCCCAGATATATTTTGCACAGCTGGTATATTATAAATTTATTTGTTTTTTATATATGTCTCCATGTTAGAATGTAAGATCTATGAAAGCAGGAACTTTATATCATCTTCCATGGGAGTCTCTGGTTCTAGCAGGCCATCAATAAAATATTTGCTGAGTTAATGAATAAAGACAATGGGCATCTCAGCTACACCTGATTCTTTGCCATCTCCTATGCATACTCTATCCATGTGTCTCCCCCATTGTCTTCTATTGAAATGCCATCCAGACCCAAAACCTTCACTCAAACGCTCTGTCTTCCATTAGGCCTTGCCTAACTTCTCCAGGTGAAAATAATTTTTCTTTTCTCCTTTCATATTTAACTTTGTATTGTTATGGTAGCACCTACCACATCCTGCCTCATGCTTTGTGTATTCAAATTATCAATTATCTTTTTTATCAATTTTATTGAGATAAAAATTTATGTATAATAAAATACACATGTTGTAACTGTGTAGTTTGAGGAGTTGACATATGTGTACCCCATCCAACCACCAACTCGATCAAGATATAGACCATTTCCATTACCGCAGGGACGTCTGTCATCCCTTTGGCAGTCAGTCCCCCTTGCCCCACTGATTCCTATATCAAGTAATGACTAATCAAATTTGTATCATTAGAGCTTACTTTGCCAATTATAGGGCTAGAATAAATCATATAATACAAACTCATTAGAATTTTATTGATTTTACCCAGTATACTATTTGAAATTTACCCATGTTGTTTTGTGTATCAGTAGTTTCTTCTTTTTCATTGCTGAGTAGTGTTCAATTATATAGATATACCATCATTTCTTTATCCATTCACTCATTGATGGACCATTTAGTCATTTCCAGTTTGGGCTGTTTTGACTGCAGGCCCAGTGAGCCTTTGTGTGGGTGCCTTTTGTGCACATAAGATTTTATTTATTTTGTGTAAATACCTCAGGGTCAAAGAGGTGGATTTTATAAGCATTGTTTATCTATATAAAGATTAATTACATGTCTTTGAAAGTGGTTATATGATTTATACTCCCACCAGCAATGTATGAGAGTTTATTTTGTGTTTCCCTTATGACTAAAGATGTTGAGCATCTTTTCACGTGCTTATTGGCATTCTTATATCTTCTTTTATAAAATATCTATTTAAGCTTTTACTTATTTTAAAAACTGACTTGTCTTCTTATTGTTGAGTTGTAAGAGTGTTTTATATATTATTTATACTAACATCAATTTATTTTCATAAGTACTTATATATTCTGGATATAAATAATTTATTAGAAATTGCAAATATTTTTCCTGTTGTTGCTTGCCTTTTTATTTTCTTAAAATCATATTTTAAAGAGCAAAAATTTAAATATCTTTTATGTAAGTACTATTTATGGTCTAAAAAAAATCTTTGCTTATGTTAATGTCACCATTTTATAGTCAAGAATTATTTCTAATTCTAGGCAATTTTTGCAGGTATTCAGTGATGGTTATATGATTGTTGAATTTAAAATTATTAAAACTGGCAGAGCATGGCTCTAATGTAGCTAATAGTCACCCCAGTTGTTCAGCTAATGATTAAACATATGGGTGGTCAGCTCAAGTCATATGTGACACTACCAAAATGGGATTGCTTCTGTCCTAATGTTCCTACTAACTGTGATCTTAGCAATCGCTCCTCTATAGGCACCAAAGAAGCATAAATTCAGTATCAGTCACATAGCTGGAAGCAATAGGAATCAGATCTGCTTTATGAAAAAATGGATTTGTAGAAAGGATATTGATACTTCCCTGGTGGTGGATGTGGGATCAATTGCTGGTCAGGGAAATAAAACTTCCCCATGCTGCATGCTGTGCAGTATGGCCAAAAAAGATAATAATCATTTAGAAAATAATAGTAAAATAAATAACAGAAAGGATATTGAGTAGCTCACAAGATTTAAGGGAATCTACTAAAGCAGGCTTTGTAAACAGGCAGGAACCTAGACGGCTCTGGAAACTGACGATTCTAGCATGATGCTTCCTCTGCTTGCGCAGTGGTTTTTGTGGACATCATCTCTGGTGAGTGCCTCCTCCGAACACCTTGACATCTATGGTTCACCAACTGGTGTGAATTTTAACTGTACCTTAATTTCTGCATTATTTGTTAATAAATCAATAATATGGGGATTCCCAGCTGGCACTTTTGGCAAAGAACCTGCCTTCCAATGCAGGAGACATAAGAGATGTGTGTTTGATCCCTGGGTTAGGAAGATCCCTGGCATAGGAAATGGCAACCCACTCCGGTTTTCTTGCCTGGAGAATCCCATGGACAGAGGCACCTGGTGGGCTACAGTCCATGGGGTTACAAAGAGTTGGACATTACTGAAGCAACTTAGCATGCACACATGAATATTATGGGCAGAAATATCTAATCCATTGAGTTTTTTGAGTGTGTCAAGCTACATTCTAGGTGCTGAGGATCTCCTCACAAACAAAATACATAAAAGTGCTCTTTCTTATGAAGCTTATGGTATTGAAGAAAGTGTAGAAAATAATGATAAATTTGATAAATAAGCAAAATATATAATAGGGTGATGTGCCTGTTACTGGTTTTCTGGAAGTAAGTAGAGAGTGTATCTCCTATTTTGGCTCCTATAATAATTAACCGGGCTCTTTATCACATAAAAATGTATGTGATAATCACCTAATAAGATGTTGGGGAGGCAAAAAGAAAGAAAGAAAAGTATTATAATATGGATATCATTTAATTTAAAGCATGGATGAATGTTCATTATTCACATTTGTCCAGTAACATTTATTGAACTCTTTATTCCGGGTACTATACAAATCAGTTTCACATATATTATTATTTTGTTTTATTCTAATAACAACCCTATAATCCCTAAATTACTATCCACCTTTTCTTGAGATAAGGCAACTGGGAGTTGAGAATGATTGAACTTATTTGAGGTTGGATGATAGAATTCATCCCCAAGTCCTTTCATTCTATATCCTGTGTTTCTTTCACTATGCCATTCATCTATTTAACAGTGAGGATTGGCTACTGGAATTTTGAATGAGAGGAAGTTTCTTGTGTGTTCAACTTTCTTCACATGGTTCCTGTTCCCTACCTTGACACGTGATAAATTCCACAAATGTCCCTAATCCAGAAGAATAAGTGTCAATGATTTTACCTATAGACTTCATTGATATTTCAAAATAATAACTAGCCCCTACTGCAGTTCAGGGCTGATCATTTCCACTTCTGGGTATAAGAAATCAGAGGAAGAGAAGCAATTATTGCATGTTGCACTGACTGATGAGTGCTTCTCATCCATATCAAGTCAGATCATAAAATACATAAAACTGCATAAAAAAAACTACCAGCAAGTTGGAAAGTGTTTCCACTGACCTCAAAAACACTCAAAGTGTCACTAATCTGGAGCTCACAAGAGGGACCATTATCATTGCTTGTTTGCTTCCATTAAGTGTTTACACTTGGCATTCTATTTTGCAGTAAGCTCAAGGTTATGCTGTCAGTGCAAGATCATTAGCTTTACAGTTTTGCAAAGAGCATTTACCTTAGCAAATGCTCATCCCAACCAGAGTGAACATGTTTATGTCCAGGTGTAAATTCTGCTGCTGGAAGGTCTGCTTGCTAATTACACTGGCTACTGTTCTTTATTTCTCTATGCATGAATTGGGTGGCAGAAATTCATCAGAAACCTTTTCTTCCTGAACGACATTAGCTGAAGATTTTAGCATAAGCTTGAATTGTTGTGCCTTGGTAAGCAATTTCCTCCTGCCAGCTGTCCAGGGCAAGGTCTAAGGAGCTGTGCCTCTTTCACCCCAGCATCATCAAGGCAGCTAGAAAAAGTGACAAATGTCTAGTTGTTTTTGGTTAAAGTGGTGTCAGTTTGAGGTCAGAAAATGTTCAGGATGATAAATATCTTCACTTTTTTCTTCTCTGAATGCTCTTTGAAAAGGAAAGATGTGATTTAGAGAGGAGGCAGAGGGGGTTGGTAGATGAAAATAACACTTCAAAGAGCAAGTAGAGCATGGTCGAGACTGTGTTTAAGGCTTGATAGACAAGGATGATGCTGTCCCTACCTACAAAAAACTCCCCAAACCAAACCCTAAAACCCTCAGTCTAGGAGACAGAAGACCATGTAACAAAGTTGTTGCAATATATTGCAATATATATTTATTACCAGGATTGGCTCAGGTGATAACGGAGGCCAAGAAGTCCTAAAATATGCTGTCTGTAAGCTGGAGAACCAGGAAAGCTGGTGGTGTAAGGCAGTGGAATAAGGAATAAGGTTAGACTTGTGAGTACATTGGAGTGGCTGCCATGTGGAATGTGTTAGAAGGTATGGCAAGATAAAAGAGAGGGAAAGTTAAGAGTTTTCAGAGTTCCAGGAAAAAGAGGGAGCTTCTGAATTATGGCACGCGTGGTAAGGATATAGTTGAAGCGACATACTGGATGTAGAGACTAGGTATGTGGAGTGATGGAGTAACTGAAGTCAGAGAAAGAAAATCATCTAGGATAACTTCTTCTTTCATTACTTGAACATCTGGGTGAACTGTAAGACCAGTCATCAAATAGGAAATGGATGCAAACTGTTTTAAAGCCAGTTTGGCAGGGCAGAAGACAACAGCTTATTTGGTAAATATGGTATCCTCTGGCGGAGCAGCGGTAGATGGGTGTCTATGCTTTCTCTTAGCCACAAATTTGCTACTGGATGATGTGCCACTGTGAAAGCCGGTCTTAGGCCAAATTCTACTAAAAACTCAAACATGACTAGCCAAAAGGCACAAGGACTGCTGACATGAACAGCTGACTCACTGAAAAAGACCCTGATGTTGGAAAAGATTGAAGGCAGAAGGAGAAGAGGGTGACAGAGGATGAGATGTTTGGGTGGTATCACCGGTTCAATGGACATGAACTTGGGCAAACTCTGGGAGATGGTGAGGGACAGAGAAGTCTGGAGTGCTGCAGTCCACGGGGTCGTGAAGAGTTGGACATGACTTGGCAACTGAACAACAACACAAAAACAGCGCCACACTCTGCATTGGCCACCTGACCAGCACCTTGCAGAAAAGGCGTAGGATAAATGATTCCAGAGCTTTCTGAGAAAAGGGGCAGACAGCTTTCTAGCCTGGTTAGGTTACAGAGTTCTGTGTGGAGGGGGAGATGCCCCTTGTTGACGTGTTAGCCAGAGGCTCTTCAGTTCAGTTCAGTCGCTCAGTTGTGTCTGACTCTTTGTGACCCCATGGACTGCAGCATGCCAGGACTCCCTGTCCATTGCTCTTGCTGGGTTCTTATTCCCTGTTATTGCAGGTGAAGACTGTAGAACATTCCTAGCCAGTCATTTTTCTTGAACACATTCATATTTTAATAGTTATTTTTTTAAAGTTCTAATATACTTTAGACTAATTAATTAATTGAGGGTCTTAGATTTTGATAATGGTAATTCAAATGTTTAGTAACAATGATTGAAGCTTGATTTCTGATGAGATACTTCTAATACTAATAAATCCCCTTAGGGCATAGAATGAAATTAACTTGTAAAACTGTTTAAAACTTAAAACTACTTCACATTGTTTATATAGTAAAATTTTAATGTAAGGGGTTAAAATAGATTATCAATAAAATAGGAAGACCTGTGGGAGCCTTTGTTTTTTCTCAGTTGCTAGGTTGTGTCTGACTCTTTGCGACTACATGAACTGCAGCACCCCAGGCTTCCTTGTCCTTCAGTATCTCCCATGAGTTTGCTCAAACTCATGTCTATTGAGTTGGTGATGATGGTGGGAAAGTCTTAGACACACTAAACATATTAATTCAATGCTTCTGATGTTCAAGTATATACATTTGGCAGGTACATTTTATCTATCTAAATCCAAATTTCAGGAGCAAGGTTTTAGAAATGTAGAATTAGCCATCATCAATACAAAGCATATAGATGAAAAGGAGGGATGAAATGAGCTAGCCTGAGTGAAACTAAAAGATGCTTGCTCCTTGGAAGAAAAGTTATGAACAACCTAGACAGCATATTAAAAAGCAGAGACATTACTTTGCCAACAAAGGTCCGTCTAGTCAAAGCTATGGTTTTTCCAGTTGTCATGTATGGATGTGAGAGTTGGACCATAAAGAAAGCTGAGCACAGAAGAATTGACGCTTTTGCACTGTGGTGTTGGAGAAGACTCTTGAGAGTCCCTTGGACTGCAAGGAGATCCAACCAATCCATCCTCAAGCAGATCAGTCCTGAATATTCATGGAAGGACTGACGCTGAAACTGAAAGTCCATACTTTGGTCACCTGATACGAAGAGCTAACTCATTTGAAAAGACCCTGATGCTGGGAAAAATTGAAGGCGGGAGGAGAAGGGGACAACAGAGGATGAGACAGTTGGATGGCATCACCGACTCAATGAACATGAGTTTGAGTAAACTCCGGGAGTTGGTGATGAACAGGGAGGCCTGGTGTGCTGCAGTCCATGGGGTTGCAAAGAGTTGGACATGACTGAGCGACTGAACTTTACTGAACTGGAGCAGTATACAGATAAACTACAAAATTGTTAGCATAATCAACCCTGTGTGGATTTCTTGACTTCCATTCCTCATGGATAATAATCAGAATGGCTGCACTAATTGCTTGTATTAACTTATAAATCTCAAATAACCCTGTGAGGTGGTTGTTGTTCTGACACTCAGTTTTGTATGACTCTTTGTGGCCCATGGACTGCAGCACGCCAGGCTTCCCTATCCTTCCCCATCTCCCAGAGCTTGCTCAAACTCATGTCCATTAAATGGGTGATGCCATCCAATCATCTGGTCTTCTGTCATCCTTTTCTCCTCCTGCCTTCAATCTTTCCCAGCATCAGGGTTTTTCCAGTGAGTTGACTCTTCACATCAGGTGGCCAAAGTTTTGGAGTTTCAGCTTCAGCATCAGTCCTTCCAAAGAATATTCAGGATTTATTTCCTTTAGGATTGGCTGGTTTGATCTCCTTGCAGTCCAAGGGATTCTCAAGAGTCTTCTCCAACACCACAATTCAAAAGCATCAATTCGTTGGTGCTCAGCCTTCTTTATGGTCCAACTCTCACATCCACACATGAAAAACCATGCTTTGACTATACAGACCTTTGTCAGCAAATTGATGTCTGCTTTTTAATATGCTGTCTGGGTTAGTCATAGCTTTTCTTCCAAGGAGCAAGTGTCTTTTAATTTCATGGCAGCAGTCACCATCTGCAGCAATTTTTGAGCCTAAGCAAATAAAGTCTCTCACTTTTCCCATTGTTTCCCCATCTATTTGCTATGAAGTGATGGGACCAGATACCATGATCTTAGTTTTTTGAATACTGAGTTTTAAGCCAGCTTTTTCACTTTCGTCTTTTACCTTCATTAAGAGTCTCTTTAGTTCCTCTTTGCTTTCTGCCACAAGGGTGGTGTCATCTGCTTAAGTGAGGTTATTGATAGTTCTCCCAGCAATCTTATTATTCTAGTTATTGTAGATGAAGGAAGCAAATCACAAATAAGTAACTTCCCCAATATCACATAAGTCCAAAAAAAAAAAAAAAAAAGCAATATAGTGCCTGTGCCCTTTGCCACTAAAGTAAAAATTAAAGTTCTATTAGCAATGGAGACAAGGGAGGTGGTTTTACTAGGTGAGTTAAACAGTTAAGCATAGAGATTTTTCTTTCATTTCTAAAACAGAAAATCAAATTACTCTAAATAAACACTAAATGCTCTCCTCCTGGAAGGCCCAGCCTTGTCTCAGAGCTTAATGAAGCTTCTTAATTAAACAATGTGATCACTGGGAAGAAGCATTTCTAAGTGGCAGTTGAAGGAGAGGGCAGACAAGAAGAGTAATCCTACTTGGAACTCTCTGGAAATAGTGAAGTCTAATTCTCTCCATGAGGGAAGGAAATTAGTTTGGCTCATCAGGAGGTCAGGTACTCCTGAGGAACAATAACTCTTTCCAGACAGTCCTTATTGATTGTGTCTCTCGGGATGACTGCGTGTCCTCATCTCTCTGTCACACGAGGTCTTGAACTGAACTTGCAGCTCTCCTGGGGCCTCACGGTAGAGAGAAATAGTTCCGGGTCTCAGGTCACAGGGCAGCCCCGGGTCACAGTTATGAACTCTTTGTGTGGTCCCTGAAAGCACATCCCAATGGCTTTTCCTCTGGGGACAGATCTGGCTGCCAGCGCTGTGTGACCTTTCTTCTCCTTGAGGCGGTCGCACAGGCTGGGGCCTCTCCAGCGGCTGTGCTAGGGCCTGCGAGCGTGGGGTTTGGCATCTCACACTCGTGAGAAACCTTAATTTTAACATTTTTTTTTTCCAAGAGGACTTCATGGACCTGCATAGAGGCAGAGGCTATGGACTGCGGAGTTTTACACACAGACCAGCAAGGTTCAGATGCCAGGTTCACCCTTGCCAACTGGGACACTTTGGGCCATCATGTCATCCTTCCCTGCCTTAATTTCCGCACCTGTAAAAGGAAGATTAGGGCTTCCTTGGTGGTGCAGTGGTAAAGAATCTGCCTGCAATGCAAGATACTCGGGTTCAATCCCTGGGTCGGGAAGACCCCCTGGAGAAGGGAATAGCAACCACTCTTGCCTGGAGATTCCCATGGACAGAGAGGAGGCTGGCAGGCTACAGTCCATGGGGTCTCAGAGTCAGACATGACTTAGTGACTAAACAACAATAAACTAAAGATTATCATACTGTCTACTCCATAGCTACTGAGATTTTAATAGTCCCATGACAGAACATAGTTAAGTGTTCAGTAAGCATCCTTCTTTCTGGAATCCACCTTGGCGGAGTGATGCATGTGTCACTAGGAAGGACCCAGAGGGATGGGATGGGGAGGGAGGTGGGATGGGGATCGGGATGGGGAACACATGTAAATCCATGGCTGATTCATGTCAATGTATGGCAAAAACCACTACAATATTGTAAAGTAATTAGCCTCCAATGAATAAAAATAAATGAAAAAAAAAAAAGAAGAACCCTGAGTCAGAATAATTGGCAGAGACAACCCAGAAACTAACCCCATTACCATAAAACCAGAGACTATGAGCCACATGGCCAAGCAGGTCTCCTGGGTCCCTTTACCCTCCTTTCTCCACTGGGTGCCCCTTCCCAACAAAGTCTCTTTCTTTGTCAGCGTATGTGTCTCCTTGGATAATTCATTTCCGAGTGTTAGATGAGTCCATTCTCAGGCCGTGGAAGGGGTTCTCCTTCCTGCAACACCACTATAATTATTATATGCAGTCAGAGAGTGAAAGTGGGAAGACTCAGCTAAAGCATCCCTTATATAACTCTATCTGTGACACACCTGTCTGTAATATGCTATAAATTAATATCTTTCAGAAATTCCATTACGATCTGATAAACAAGACAACTATACTGCAACATGTATTATATACTTATATTTTTCTACTTAGGTAATTTTTTTAAATAAATAAGACAAACATTTTGAACATAAACCTCAGGTTGATCGTATTTGATGATGCGGATTGACTCTTTGCGACCCCATGGACTGTAGCCTGCCAGGCTCCTCTGTCCATGGCATTCTCCAGGTAAGAACACTGGAGTGGGCTGCCATTTCCTTCTCCTCACAGGGAGTAATTAAGGTTAAAGGAAGTAATAAGGGTGGGACCCTGATCTAACAGGATTAGTGCGCTGACAAGAAGAGACCCCAGAGAGCCCACCATCTCTCCCTCTCCCTCCTTTCCTCATGCTCTCTCTCTCTCTGTGTCTCTCATCTCAGCATGCCCTGAGGGAAGACCATATGGACACATAGCATGAAAGTGTCTGCAAATATTGACAAGAATCTTCAAGAGAAGCTGAGTCAGGCAGAACCTCCATCTTGAATGTCTAACTTCCAGAACTGTGAAATTAACTTCTACTGTTTAAGCCTCCGCGTCTAGGGTATGTTGTTATGGAAGCCTGAGCCAATTAATACGGTGTTACAGTTGATGTATTATCTACCATGTTTGTTACGGTTCTCTGTTTGTTGCACTGGTCCTTTCTATTATTTCCTTTTTTTCTTTTAAAAAAGAACTTACCCTCTTTTTCTGCCTTCTCTGGCTGGTTTGAAATGAACATTTAATATAATTCTATTTTCTCTCCTCTCTTAGCATACGAATTATACTTCTTTTAAGGTTCTTTTTAGTGCTTGCTGTCAGGTCTGCAATGTATCTGCCAACTAATCTAAGTCTACTTTCATATATTGCTGTATTGCTTTATATGCTGTGTGGTTACCTTATAGCCAAGTATTACCACCACCCTCGCATCCCGTAAAACCATGCATTTCACTCATCCATAAGCCATAGTCACCCCAAATATTGGTTAGTATGATTGTATTGTTGACAAAGAGTTATATGTCATTGTTTAAGAAGAAAAGTAAAATATTTTATCTTTTTTATTCTTTCTCTAACTCTGTTTCTTTATATAGATTAAAATTCTCACCTATATAATTTTTCTGCTCTCTGAAGAACTTCTAACATTCATAGAACAGGTCTACCAGAAATTAATTCCTTCAGTTTTTGTTTTAAAAAGACTCTATATTTCCTTTTTTGAATGATCAGTTCAGTTCAGTTCAGTTCAGTCACTCAGTCATGTCTGACTCTTTGCGACCCCATGAATTGCAGCACGCCAGGCCTCCCTGTCCATCACCAACTCCCAGAGTTTACTCAAACCCATGTCCAATGAGTCGGTGACGCCATCCAACCATCTCATATTCTATTGTCCCCTTCTCCTCCTGCCCTCAATCTTTCCCAGCATCAGGGTCTTTTCCAATGAATCAACTCTTCGCATGAGGTGGCCAAAGTACTGGAGTTTCAGCTTCGATATCAGTCCTTCCAATGAACACCCAGGACTGATCTCCTTTAGGATGGACTGGTTGGATCTCCTTGCAGTCCAAGGGACTCTCAAGAGTCTTCTCCAACACCACAGTCCAAAAGCATCAATTTTTTGACACTCAGCTTTCTTCACAGTCCAACTCTCACAAATGATAACTTAACTCAGTATATAATTCTAAGCTGATTTTTTTTTCAACTCTTTAAATATTTCACTCTCTTATTGCCTGCATGGTTTTCTGACAAGAGTCCAAGTAACTTTTATCCTCCTTCCTTTTGGCTTTAGGCATATTTTTTCTGTCTTCTTTTGCAGTTTTCTCTTTTTCTTTGATTTTTCTGAGTTTGATATGTCTATATATTGATTATTTGTTATTAATCGTACTTGTTGTTCTCAGCTTCCTTTACCTGTGGTTTGGCGTCTATCACTGTATTGCTTCTCATCCCACTGACTGTGCCACTTCTACTGCTGATCCTGTTTGTGACACCCATTGTCTTGCTGCTCACACCGTGTGCACTGTTCGCTGAACCCAGGATAGGCAAGGAACCAGCAAAGAGGCTGCAAGGAGACTCAGGGAACAATAGGAACTGCAGACGTGTTTTTTCTCCCCTGGCTGGCATGGCAGCCTCAACACAGTCTCTCTCCCGGCTGAAACAAGAGCTGTGGCAGCAGCCGAAACATAACCATAATGCAGCCAAACACAGCCGGAACATAACCTCATATAACATAAAACATGATATGGCTCCAGTGTAGCCCAGGGCAGCAAGAGCCAGGGCTTTTACGGTGAAGCTCACACAGGCATACTGCCCAAAGCAGCCCATGGCCAGGTGAATACCTCGTGACGTGTGTAGATAGTGCTATGTGTGATCTCAGCTGCTACATAATCATTATTTACAAAACATGGGGCAAGAGCAAGAGCCCATGGGGTGAGGGAGCCCTGCTGGCGCCATCTTGTTTATTTTCCCACAATCATTGATTTTGGAAAATTCCCAAATATTCTAAGTTTTAACATTTTTTCTGCTTTATTTTCCCGTTCTTGTATTCCAATTACATAAGTATAAAAGTACATAAATCTTTTGCAATTGTCCCACAGTTCTGGATGTTCAGCTTTTTAAATTTTTATTATTATTTTTGCATTTTACTTAGAAAGTTTCTAATGACATATCTGCAAGTTTATTTATTCTTTCCTTGGCTGTGTTTAGTTTATTGATGAGCACATCAAGGCATTCTTCATTTTATCTACAGTTTTTAATTTTTAGCATTTCCTGTTTATCCTTGTAGAGTTTTGTCTTTGTTTATAGTACCCATCTGTTCTATGTTGTGCACTTCATTAGAGACCTTGATATATTAATCATAGTATTTATATTCCTTAACTGATAATTCTAAAATCTATGCCATCTCTGAGTATGGTTATTATAGTTATTTTTTTCTCCTTAGACTGTATTTTATTCTTGTCTCTTAACATGCATTGTAATATTTTGTTGAAAGCTGAATGTGCATAAGATAAAGGGAATTGAGGTATATAGCAACTAGTGTGAAGTTTTATGCTGATCTAACTGGGACTTGGGTCATGTTTAGTGCTTATTGTAGCTGTGGGTGGCAGAGGCTTCAGTTTTTCAGTTTCCTTTAATGTCCTTGTTTATATTTCTTCTCTTGTCTTGGGTTTCCCAAAGAACTGCTTCTTAAATAGAATTTGTATCTTGCAGATCTTTTAGCTGTAATCCATTATAATGATACTGAAGCCCTACTGATACAATCCTGAGGTTTGGGGCACCAGAAACATTCTACAATTCTATGGTTGAATCTCAACCTTTTAGTGGGTCTGTGTTCCTGACCTACGACTTTTACAAATGTTCTAAAGTTACTTTTTTCTCTCTGTAGGTGAGACAGAAGGGCTAGAAGGACCTGGAGTTGGATAATTACTCTTCCCTCAGGTGGATAAGGATCTGATAAAGCTGTTTTTCTTAGAGATTAGATTTTTATTATAAAGAATGGATTTTTCTCAAAATGATTTCTTTCCCACTCTCCCTGCAAGAAATAGGGGAATTTTTTCTTAGCTGTTCATCTTGAGAACTTGGGGATTCTACAAGGTGAACCCAGGAAAGAGTGGAGGGCCCTAAAGACTGGACCCTCAAGAGTTCTCACTGTAAAGCTAGTCTACACTCAAACTCTAGCAATGTACCAGAGTCATCATTTAAGTGTTCCTACCAGTTTTTGGCTCCAGTAACTCCTAATCCAGATAAGCAGATGTCCCCTATGATTCTCTGTGTTTGGCTGGGATCCTCTGTATTCACCTGTCTTTCCCACTCTCAAGGTGACAATATGCCCCTGTGGCCTCAATTTCTCTGACATATCTCAGAAAAGTTGTTGATTTTCAGTTAGTTCAGTTTTTTCATGGTGTAAAGATGGGAGCCTTCAAGTTCTTTACATGTTGTAGCTGGGGCAAGAAATTAATCCATTTAAATGATCAACTGCTTATTTGTTTCACTTGCTTATTATACTACAATTGGGCTTACGCACTTGAATTAATGATTGCAGAAGAACAACCACTGATTGGTTAAAAACCATTTCAGCCTGAAGTGATGGGATTTTATTAGATTTTCCTTCTACCAACCACCTACCAACTTGCCAACTTAAATACCAAAGTCTGTTACTTTCTGGCATGTTCTGTTCAAAATAAGGAAATAATCAACACTGGTATATTCCTGCAGGTGGCCTTTAAGAGTAATTCAAAAGAAAGGATTGGTAATAGATCACTTCGTTCTTTAGTGAAACCCTACAACATCCATTTGGGTTGATTGCTGAACTATGGAGACACAGAACCCAAAGAGAATGACATTCTGCCCACTAGCTCTCCAGGTTTCCTTTCTCAGGGCCAGTGAGTTCTTCTCTTGGACTCACTTTAACATTTCCTTGTTCATGCCCTTCCATATACCCACTCATATACCAGTATGTGATCCTGGAACCATCTGCTTCAGAATTAATCTGGGCTGTGTGTTTTAAAGTGCTTGCTCTAGATCCAAGGTCAGGACCTTGGGGTTTGAGGTGAGGAATCTGGAACTACAACTCCTTCTTATTCCTCACCTACCACCACCACCATGGTTCCTACATTCACTTAGCACATTTGAGTCAGTTCTAATGAGGTGGATAAGCCTGAAGCCCATTATACAGAGTGAAGTAAGCCAGAAAGACAAATGCTGTATATTAACACATATATATGGAATTTAGAAAGGTGGCACTCATCATCCTACATGTAGGGCAGCAAAGGAGACACAGACATAAAGAACAGACTTTGAACTCAGAGGGAGAAGGCAAGGATGGGCTGATTTGAGAGGATAGCACTGAAACAGGTACATTACCATATGTAATAGAGACGACCAGTGCAAGGTCGATGCATGAGGCAGGGCACCCAGAGTCTATGCTCTGAGGCAACCTGGAGAGATGGGGTAGGGAGAGGAAGAGGGAGGGTGGTTCAGGGTTGGGGGGACACATGTGTACCTGTGGCCAGTTCATGTTTTTGTATGGCAAAAACCATCACGGTATTGTAAAGTAATTATCATCCAATTAAAATAAGTTTATTAATTAAAAAAATTGTTAATGCCACTGCTTTTACATTAAACATTTAAGAAACCACTAAGTTTAAAACTGAGTTTGAATGGATCTTCCCAACCCAGGGATTGAATCCAGGTCTCCCATATTGCAGGCAGATTCTTTACCAGTTGAGTCACAAGGGAAGCCCAAGAATACTGGAGTGGGTAGCCTATCCTTTCTCTGGTGGATCCCCTTCTCCAAGGAATCTTCCCCACCCAGGAATCGAACCAGGGTCTCCTGCATTGCAGGTTATCAGAGAAGCCCTGAATGCATAGCAGGCAATTCAGAGGTATCAGGTGGATATATACTACCACTGTGCTATAAAGAACATCAAATGAAGATGTGATTCATGCCTTCAAACACTCAAATTTAGTAGAGGAGGCAGAATAAAATATGAATTATGGTGCTTATTAAACTTAGATACATGTGGTAACAGAAGCGGGAAAGACTATTTCTGAGTAAGGGGATCAGGAAGATTAGTGGAAGGGGTGACATTTACATTTAAGCTTTGAAAGTTAAAGAAGAAAAAGTGTGTGTTCTATGCAGAGGGAACCCCAGGAGCAATAGCAAGGATCTTGGCAATGACCGACAGGCGTGTGCAACTGTGGGAGAACTGGAGAATGAGATGAAACCAGACAGTAAACTGGTGACAGCCCTTGAATTCTAATGTAAGGAATTCTGTTTTATTCTGAGAAAAGGAAAAGAAGGATTGGGGGTGTTATTGAAGGTTTCTAAATAGTGGATGACACTGTGAAATATTATGGCAGAAATGTGAAAACCAAGATCATGATGAAAAACAGGTGGGAGGTTGTGGCAATAATCTAAGTGATAGATAATAAAAAGTTAATCTGGGTGGGTAGTAGTGGAGGTAGAGAAGAAGGTATCTGAGCTATATTTAGAAAGGTTTAGATTTGCTGCCAGTTTCAATAGATTTTTTAAAAAATTGAATAATATCAAAGTTGATGCTGAGGTTTCTGGCTTCTGTAAGTAGATGAATGGTTAACAATAAACAAATGCAAACAGACTTAAGTTAATTGAATGAGGCATCCCTCTAGATGCTTCTATAGATAAATGTAGTCTCTAAAAATTTGAGATAATGAAGATTATGTATTATGCATTAAGGGCAGCATATCATAATGAAAACAGATCTTAGATAAAATTCTGCCTCCCACGTCAACATTTATTAGATATTTTCTAAACAGGCATGAAAGAGTGCATGCAATCTGTCTTGTAATCTTATCAACATCCCATCTCTCTGTTCTCTTAAGTGACTTAAAACAACTTGCATGAAAGATTCACCTGAGGCAGACTGAACAATATTTTAGAGGCAGAATGTGGTCACTTTTCTGGTAACCATCAGGAAACAAGGATTCTCTGGTTTGGTGTCTGGATCTCAATGGTCCTGTAGGGATTAAATTTTGAGTGCCTTCTCTGAGTGCCTTTCACCAGATGTGTGAGGTTTTTATTCTGCATTCATCCAAAAATGAGAAGTATCATTAAAATATATTCACCACTTAAATATTATTAAAATATTACTAATTTCACCAATAAGAGATGATTTCTGGCATTCATCATACTGTGTAGTAAGATCAGCTCAGATCAATGTAACTGGAACACTGTTGAAAGCATTTTGAAGTGCAACCTTTCTGATCTAATGTTAGCTTGCTAGCTGACTCCCCTAGAAATGAGATTTCCTATCAGGACCACTTACTGCCTAGAATATATTTTAAACAAATATGCACATTTTGTATCACCGTGTGTTGAAGAATTTTAAACTAATTTTTACATAACAGCAAGATCTGTAATACAAGAAGAGGGATGGTTTTAAGGAAAAATAATTTGCTTATGTAAATCCTGACATTTTACAAAAATATATAGCTATGCATAATAGGAGGATTTTGATCGTTGGAAACAATCCCTTTTCAAATTTACTTATTCTTTGCTTTTCCTTGGTATCATGTAAAATCCTCTGCCAGTAGAAGCGTATAGCAAAAGCTAAAAGCGGTTTTCACTAGCGGTTTTCCATTTTTTTCCCCTACTGGGATCTGCATTTGAGTAAATTGGTTTTCCAAAGAAGTGAAAAAGAAAAATCCTATCAGAGCAAAACTGGCCAAAGAAATGACACATTTCCACATGTAGGAATTTTAAGTGTGTTAATTCTCTCTGAGTGTTGCAGAAAATGAAACATACAATATGTCTGTAATCAAATTTGATTCAATGGTACTGAGACTTCCCCCACTTTAAGTTCTATATGTTGCAGGGAAAGCACGAAAAATAAATTCTGTTTGTAAGGCCATGGTAAAGGAACACAATTCAGTTCAGTTCAGTTCAGTCGCTCAGTCCTGTCCGACTCTTTGCGACCCCATGAACTGCAGCACACCAGGCCTCCCTGTCCATCAAAATGAGTTTACTCAGACTCATGCCCATTGAGTCGGTGATGCCATCCATTCATCTCATCCTCTGTCATCCCCTTCTCCTCCCGCTCCCAATCCCTCCCAGCATCAGGGTCTTTTCCAATGAGTCAACTCTTCACAGCAGGTTGCCAAAATACTGGAGTTTCTGCTTCAGCATCAGTCCTTCCAATGAACACCCAGGACTGATCTCCTTCAGGATGGACTGGTTGGATCGCCTTGCAGTCCAAGGGACTCTCAAGAGTCTTCACCAACACCACAGTTCAAAAGAATCAGTTTTTCGGCACTCAGCTTTCTTCACAGTCCAACTCTCACATCCATACATGACCACTGGAACACAATGGCATAGGCAAAAAGAATGAGTCGAACTCTGTTAGGATCTCTGATTTCTCCCTCCCAGGCCTCCTGCTGTCTTCCCATCGCACTACTGATGTGAAGTCAGTGTACACACAGAGCAGGCTACACATACTGTCAGGGAGGAAGAAGTTACCTATTTTTCTAGGTTCTTTGGCTGACCATAGAATTCAATTGACATGAGACAGGTTAACAGGAGAAAATCGAGCAGAAGTTTAATGACATGTATACATGGTAGAGATCCAGGAAAACTAAGAAACTTGCCCAAGATGGCCAAAGCCCTCACCTTAAATACCATCTTCAGCAAAAGACAAAAGAGGATGTTAAGAGTAGTTGTTTGAGACCTCCAAGTGGAAGAAGACAATTCACAGGGAGATGGAAAAGCAAATGTTTGCTGTGGCAGGCAGAGACAACAGGACACAGAGTGGACTCTGATCTGTAGGCCCTGCCTGGAGTTTCCTCCACCACAGCCAGTCCATATTCTTTGCAAACATTTCTGGTGATATTCTGCAGCCATGAAATTAAAAGATGCTTGCTTCTTGGAAGAAAAGCTATGACAAACCTAGACAGTGTATTAAAAAAAAGACATCACTTTGCTGAAAAAAGTCTTTATAGTCAAAGCTATGATTTTTCCAGTAGTCACATCCAGGTGAGAGAGTTGGACCATAAAGAAGGCTGAGTGCCAAAGAATTGATGCTTTGAAATTGTGATACTGGAGAAGACTCTTGAGAGTCCCATGGACAGCAAGGAGATCAAACCAGTGGATCCTAAAGGAAGTCAACTCTGAATATTCATTGGAAGGGTTGATGCTGAAGCTGAAGCTCCAGTACTTTGGCCACCTAATGCGAAGAACTGACTCACTGGAAAAGACCCTCATGCTGGGAAAGACTGAAGGCAGGGAACGAAGGGGACAACAGAGGATGAGATGGTTGGATGGCATCACTAACTTGATGGATGTGAATTTGAGCAAACTCCGGGAAATATTGAAGGAGAGGGAAGCATGGTGTTTTGCGGTTCATGGGGTTGCAAAGAGTCGGACATGACTTAGCAACTGAACAACAGCTACTTGTGATAGCTTTATTCTGGCAACAGACCCTCTACCTGAATTCTTTTAGGCAGTTAACTGGATAAACTCAAGATTTCTTCTCCAAGTCTTTTGAACCTAGAGTGTTTTCATCTCAAAATAATCCGCAAGCCAAAGAGATGTTGTGGTAGCAAGCTTTGCTCACCTGTGATAACTGTGTATCTATAGATAATTTACATGCCTTTAAACTTGAATCTGGCCATACTCCTTACTAGTTCTGCAACATCGCCCACCACATTTCTGAACTGCCCTCAGCCTCAGTTTCTTAATCTGTAAAAAGGAGACAATGCTTATGTCTATCACAGAGATTACCTGGGGATCAAATGAGCTAATGAGTATGACATGCTTTAAAAAGAGCCTGGTTCACAGTAAAGGATTCAATACATGTCACTGTGTGCATGGCTGTGCGGTATTGGGTGAGACTGAACTTGAAATTTTTGCAGCAGCTGTGGTCCTTTGCTATGGTGGCTTTCTTGTGTTTAGATAAGAGTCTGATGAGTAGTTCTTCTCAGTTATGTAAAGGTTGATTTCCCTTGAGGAAGAAGGAGCAGGCCATTTGGTCATGGACAAGGGAATTCCCTCTCAATTCCCCTTGATATGTAGAGGAGAGTCAAAATATGGGGCCCAGAAACCTTCTGGGAGGGAGAAAGATCTACATCACCTCTTTGGGATTCAATATTATCCCATGCTTTTAGTTAGTTATCTGGCAAAAAGGAACAACGTAGGCCCTAAAGGGGCGTGAGTCTCATGGAAAGGGAGAGTCTAGGTTCAATACCAAGTTTAAAAATGCTTTGGAGGCAGGACTGCTTTCAGTCCATCATGACACCAAGGCCGATGAACTCTTAGAATCCAGCATCCTGTCCACTGCATTGTGCTTTGTATAAAAAATGGCCCTACACCGAGGATAAATAAACTAAAGAGCTCTACTTTGGGAACTCAAAGACAGGAGCGGGGGATTCCTCTTGAGCCTATTCTTTTTAAAGGCTGTAAATTCCTAAGGGTGTCATCTTAGCAGTGTGAATCAACCCCTGTGACTAAAAGGGACCAATTTCCAACAGCAACTCCGTATGGCAACGAGGAATCAATAATGAAAATGGACTTGGCATTTCTCTCAAATGCAGACAGGACTGAGTGACCTAGGTTAACAATTGAAGTGAGAACACTTTAGAGAGGTGTTACTGGATTCTGGATAATTTGGGCAAGCAAGATTTTAGTTAGGAAAATGAAAATCATAATATGTGATTTTATCATATATTATGCAAAGCTCTCATACCACTTACATTGCATTCATTAATCCTTCCATTCATCTATCCACTTATTCATTCATTAATTCCTTTATTTATTTATCCAATCAATATGTATTTATTGAAGATGCTCTTTAAGATAGACAGCTTTGTAAGATATGGTTTTTTGCTATGATGGGTCAATAATCCAATCAACCAGACAGGTTTCATAGAGTAGCTCATAAAAAATTATGATTAAGTTCAATTTGTTACTCTCTTGCCAATGAAACATTGTATAATCTGAAAATCTAAATCATCACTTTGTGCTATATTGTTTCACTTTGTGTGTGTATGTACATGTGTGTGTGCACACATGATTGGCAAGTGTTGTGTTTATAGATTTAGGGGAGGACAGAATACTTAGGCTGGTCTGCTTGGTTTTAGTGTAGTGACTGCTATTTTGGTGTATAAGTTTGTTTTGCAAAACAAAATAAAAAATAAAAGCTCTGTAACGCACTACTTAGAGATGAAAGCCTTAGAAAGCATGCCCTGGGTGGGAGCTTCCTCATCTGTCTATGGAGATAATTGGCTCCTAAGGAAGCATTGCTCGTCTTTTCTTCTGATTCCCACACTGAGGAGGTAATGATGAAGACAACTTGCCTAATCATCTCGTATTCATGAATATCCATACCCTAACGCATCAACTTTTGTGGTACTAGAATAAATGAATTCTCACCTGGCTTCCTTGGTGGCTCAGATGGTAGGGAATCTGCCTGCAATGCAGGAGACCTGGGTTCCCAATACCTGGGTCAGAAAGATCCCCTGGAGAAGAAAATAGCAACCCACTCCAGTATTCTGGCCTGGAGAATTCCATGGACAGAGGAGCCTGGCGGGCTACAGTCCATTGGGTCCCAGAGAGTTGAACACGACTGAGCGACTTTCACTTTTTGTGGATTATCACATATTTCTGCATCTGTTCAATAAAGGGAATATTATTAATAGTGCAGTAAAAATAAGGCTGCATCTATGTATCTGTCTGTTTCTTTGCTAATCTTCTATATTTTGCTTTTTGACCTCACAATGCTGGAATAAACATGTTCTTTGGATGGAAGAAGACATCTGACCCAACATTCCCTAATTAATAGACTCTCTGAAAAAGCATCCCAATATCCTTAGAAAGTCTTTGAGCACCCAGGCAGAATGAGGAAGGAGCTCACTGCTTTATTTAAGAATTCCTATTCATAGCAGCATCTTGCTGAAGTATTCTAATCAACTGTCATGTAGGTAGGTCTCCCCAAAGCTTCTGGACAGCCCCAAGGCTCACAGGAAAATGGTGGAGAAGGGTCAGGCTGACAGATTGTTTTTGCTGTCTTAAGGAGCACAAACTAACTGATTTTGCTGAAAAACATCTCTGGATTATGATGGACAAAACATCTTTCATAACATGTGTTTTCAGTGGGCAGTTCAGGTTTCTTCCTGTGGAAGCTGCCAATCCAGCTTACTTGTTCTAGTTTATTCCTTGTCAATTTTTTGCCCCATGATGACTCAGCCTCAGCAATTTCCCAAATACACAAACAGAAGATTTGAAAGCAGCATATGTCATATATATGCACACACACACACACACACATACACACTCACACATATGTGTATATATATATCTTTTTTTTTTCTTAACCTGGGATGTCCAATGATAGAGGCTGACATCAACTGCTGAGTTTTTTTTTCTATTTGGTTGTTTAATTTCTCTTTCAGGGTGAATACTTTCTGTGAGCATTATTAGCATTTGGTACAAAGACCTTAACACTTCATCACTCCTATGTCTGTACATATGCCTCCACAACCCTTAACTGGCTTGCCAGGCCACTTGCCACAACCTATAAGTCTATATACATTCCAAATATGGGTTACTTTTTCTTTGTACACAAAATATATGACCAGGTAAACCAACCACAGCACTGCCCATTGGAAAGAATTTCTCTTTCCAATGTTTCGCAAGGCCATCCCTTAATGAGCCATATTAGATTTGGTGTTCAGCTGACCGTCATATTCCAAGCCAAGCCATCCATAAACCAAGCCTGAGTTTTTTTTTTTTTCCCTTTTAGTTGGTCATTTGGTATCTGTCACATATCTGAAAAACAGATGAGGAAAGGATACTATCATAATAGAAGCAGATACTGTTTTAGTTCAGGCTGCTATAACAAAATTTCATAGATGGAGTGCCTTAAACAACAGACATTTATTTCTTACATTTCTAGAGGTTGAGAAATTCAAGATCAAGTTACCAACAAGCTTGGTGTCTGGTGAGGGCCAGCCTCCAGGTTTGGAGACAGCTGTCATCTTGCAACATCCTCACGTGGCAGAGAGATTTCATTCTGGGATCTTTATCTCCTTGTAAGAGTACATATCCCATCATGGGGTCTCTACTCCCAAAACCTCATCCAGACCTGGTTGCCTCCCAAGTCCCCACCTTCTAGTGCCATCACACTGGGGATTAAGCTTCCACATATGAATTTGGGGAAGATACAAACCTTCAGTTCACAGCAGATGCCATGGTGGTGGGATGGGGTCTGGCTTACCCTCTTTCATCCTTATACGTGCTCTCTGGTCCTGCCTGTGCCTGAAGCCAGAGGTATCACTCTTATCTTACAGTGAACACTTCCTGGGTGTACCCAACCTATAGTTGGCTTATAAGCAATTGAGCTATATGGTTAAGTGGTGTTCCATCTCTACGAGGGCCTAGTCCCATGTCAAGAGTTGTTTTACACATATTTTATACTCTGCTGCAGATGGCATGGCCTTGCTCCAGAAACCCAGGAAAACTGCTGTGATTTTCTCAGTGGGACATGGCACAAATGCCACTCAGCCTCTTTTCACATCACTGATGCCTCCGGCACTATAGGGCCTGTTGATCTTATGGTCCAAGCGGTGGCAGAGTTTTTTGTTCCTCACCTAAAAAATTGCTGCAGTCCTTTCTTAATCAAAGCTTAAATCCACTTAAATCTGGAAGCTTTTCATGTTGCCTGCTATATGGACTGGGGCTATGTTACTATATTTGAAATCATATTAGGCATTGTGATTCTTCTTTTCTTTTTGGTGGTAGATCCACTAATTTTGAAGGGGATGTCACAGTATGTTCTCAACCACTGGACCCTGAAAATGTTACAAATGTATCAGGTACTTGTATTTTCTAAGGGCCCATATCCTATAGGACACATATCTCTTACCAAGACCTTCTGTATGTTAGCCATCTTTTGCTCATTCGGCCCTGCAAATAGAATAGCATTGGTAAAATGAGTCAGTGTGAAGTTTTGTAAGATGTCTAAATGATCCAGATTTCTTTGGACCATGTTTTGATGAAGAGTAAGAGAGTTCTCCTTCGATACACCGTAAATAAGCACTTCAGTTTGATTCATGTGAGTGCAATCTGATACTCCTTTTTAATTGTTTTAAATTTTGTACTGGAGTATAGCTGATTAAGAATGTTGTGACAGTTTCCAGTGGACAGCAAAGGGACTCAGCCATAGTCATACATGTATCCATTCTCCCCCAAACGCCCCTCCCATCCAGGCTGTGATACTCCTTTTTGGTTAACTTAGAAAATAATGCACTTGATTTGCTACAGGAAGGCTGAGTCCCTAGGCAAAGTGTCTCTGCAGCGGAGACTGGCCTGGGGAACTGACAGTTGGAGATGTCTGCTGATGTGGGCAGCTCATCTCCAAGTTCACCACAAATCATTAAGAGGATGTTATTGGTATTGTTGGTGTTTGGGGACAACTATTTGCAGAAACAAGGTTCTTTGTTGTTTTGCTTTGTTTTTAAGGAGTGGACCAGAGCTAGAACTAAGATACATGATAACCTTTCCACTTGCATGTTATCTGTGTATGTAAACCCAGACAATGCTCTCAACTGTGCTGCTGGAGAAGATTATTTTGGGGGACTCCAAAATCACTGCAGATGGTGACTGCAGCCATGAAATTAAAAGGCACTTGGTCCTGGGGAGAAAAGTTATGACCAACCTAGACAACATATTAAAAGGCAGAGACATTACTTTGCCAACAAAGGTCTGTCTAATCAAAGCTTTGGTTTTCCCAGTTGTCATGTATGGATGTGAGAGTTGGACTATAAAGAAAGCTGAGCACCGAAGAATTGACGCTTTTGAACAGTGGTGTTGGAGAAGACTCTTGAGAGTCCCTTGGGCTGCAAGGAGATCCATCCAGTCAATCTTTTTTTTTTTTCATTTATTTTTATTAGTTGGAGGCTAATTACTTTACAATATTGTAGTGGTTTTTGCCATACATTGACATGAATCAGCCATGGATTTACATGTGTTCCCCATCCCGATCCCCCCTCCCGCCTCCCTCCCCATCCCATCCCTCTGGGTCTTCCCAGTGCACCAGTCCTGAGCACTTGTCTCATGCATCCAACCTGGGCTGGTGATCTGTTTCACCCTTGATAGTATACTTGTTTCAATGCTATTCTCTCAGAACATCCCACCCTCGCCTTCTCCCACAGAGTCCAAAAGTCCGTCCTGTACATCTGTGTCTCTTTTTCTGTTTTGCATATAGAGTTACCATTACCATCTTTTTTAATTCCATATATATGTGTTAGTATACTGTATTGGTGTTTATCTTTCTGGCTTACTTCACTCTGTATAAAATAATGGCCCATTATACAATGAGCCATTAAAGGAAATCAGTCCTGAATACTCATTGGAAGGACTGATGCTGAAGCTGAAACTCCAATACGTTGGCCACCTGATGCAAAGAACTGACTCATTTGAAAAGACCCTGATGCTGGGAATGATTGAAGGCAGGAGGAGAAGAGGACAACAGAGGGTGAGATTGTTGGATGGCATCACCAACTCAATGGACATGAGTTTGAGCAAACCATGGGAGATAGTGGACAGGGAAGCCTAGCGTGTTGAAGTCCATGGGGTCGCAAAGAGTCTGACAAAATTTAGCAACTAAACAACTAACCCAGACACATCTGTGGATTCAGTCTTGTTCAGTTGAGTGACCCCTATCCAAATTTATCAACATCCCAGGAGAGCCATCCTCAGCAGTGTGATGTGTTCTCATAAGCCAGCTCCTGTTTGGGGTAGGGTGGGCATTAAGAAATTTTTACCTTCATATTTGGTGTGTCCAGTTGGCAGGGACAGAACACAGCCTGGTCTGTCACCTGCTGGCCAGCTCTACTGGTAACCTTCCTTAAATCCCACACGACTGCATAGAGGCCAAGTGCCCCAGCAAACACAAACTGGCCAATCTCCAAGCCCTGAGCCATCCCTGTAACCCTGCTTGGGCCTCCCCCAGGAGAGCTTCCTGCTTCAGGCCCGACAGATTGCTCTGGAACCATGACAGTGCTTTGCCAACTTTAGCAGATTCCACTGCCACTCCTCACCTTAGATCCCTTGGATACAAAGCATTTTCTGCCTTCTTGAATGATCATTCCTTGGCCCTTTCAAATGGATGAACTGCAAAGGGAAATGAAACCCTCAGTTCTGACTCTCAATTTCCTCAATGTCAATTCATTACCTTGCTTTTCAGGTTTGGACTCTGACACATACTTGAGCCCTTGGGTTTCAGAAAAAGACTTCTCTACTCTGTCCTTTAGAAAAGACAACAGGAAGTGGGGTGGTGGTGGGTTGGAGCATGATACAGCATACATTCACAGCCTGGAATTATGAGGTTGTTTTTCAGTTGCTAAGTTATGTCCGACTCTTTGTGACCCATGGGCTGCAGCACACCAGGCCTCCCTGTCCATCACCAACTCCCGGAGTTTACCCAAACTCATGTCCATTGAGTCAGTGATGCCATCCAACCATCTCATCCTCTGTCGCCCCTTTCTCCTCCTGCCCTTAATCTTTCCCAGCAACAGGGTCTTTTCCAATGAGTTGGCTTTTCACATCAGGTGGTCAAAGTATTGGAGCTTCAGCTTCAACATCAATCCTTCCAATGAATATTCAGGGTTGATTTCCTTTAGGATTGACTAGTTTGGTCTCCTTGCTGTCCAAGGGACTCTCAAGAGTCTTCTCCAGCACCACAGTTTGAAAGCATCACTTCTCCAGTGCTCTGCCTTCTTTATGGTCCAACTCTCAAAATCATACATGATTACTGGAAAAACCATAGCTTTGACTGTGTGGACCTCTGTCCGTGACATATCTGTTTTTCAATACTCTGTCTAGGTTTGCCATAGCTTTTCTTTCCAGGTACAAGCATCTTTTAATTTCATGGCTGCAGTCACCATCCACAGTGATTTTGAAGCCCAAGAAAATAAAATCTGTCACTGTTTTCACTAACAGGTGACTGATGATAAAATGCCGAGGCAGCAGAATGAGAAGACATGAGACATCTCCTCCCTGATGATTTTCTCCCCACACAGTTGTCATTCCGCTGGATCTCAGGCTGGTGAGGCTGGCTGAGATACTTACACTTAGACCCCGCACAGTTGATTCAGTTAGGGCTGTGTGCCAGTTCTTTCTTCTAGCCCCTACAAAACTAATCAAATTAATGGATGCCGCTGCTGGTTCTCATCAAATGCCACTAAAATATAACTCTTTCATGAATAATTCTAAACATTGACTCAAAGCAATTGATTATGAGAACTACATATCTCAAATGGGAAGAATAATTGATGTTTTCAATATGTGAATGTCTTCTAAGGAATTCTGAGACACAAGTTATAAGAGTACCGCTATAATCACTGTTCCTTTGAGTCCTAGAGCTCCTGCTTCATGTTTGTTTTCTAATTTTGGCTTCCAGAGAACAACATGTAAAATCTTGCAAATCTGTTTCATCATCTCTCTTCGCTCTGTGGTATCCTTCCCGTGGACCCCGAGTGCTTTGGGTCTGCACAGAGCTGTGAACTGCTCACAATGCTACGTAGGATGAGATAGGTGTATTTCCTTTCTTCTAAAACCAGCATCTCAGAAGACATGGTCAGTCATCATGTGACCCTATGCAATCAATCACAGTAAACTCACCCATGCTAGTCTGTAGCAGAAGCAACTGACTATTCAGGTGAGGATATAGAACCTCTGTCTCATGGACTGGAACATGGACTTCCAGTTGCCACTCTGGTTGGCTGCTCTTTGTTTTAATTGCCTCTCATGCTTTGTCCTGGTTTGCTTCTCAACACCTATCTTGAGCCTTCTTTACCCAAGGAAGAGTTTGTAATTTTCTGGCTCAATTGTGACACTCCATTTCAATGAGATTATGGTTAATTTTATGTGTCAACTTGAGGGGCCATGCATTGTCGCTATTGTTTAGTCACTAAGTTTAATCTCTTTACAACTCCATGGACAGTAGCCCACCAGGCTCCTCTGAAGCCCACCAGGCTCCTCTGGGATTTCCCAGACAAGACCCTGGAGTTGCCATTTCCCTCTCTCAGGGTTGCCATTTCCCTCTCTCAGGGATCTTTCCACCCCAGGGGTCAAACCTGTGTCTCCTGAATTGGCAGGTGGATTCTTTACCACTGAGCCAACAGGGAAACCCAGGGCCATGGTTGCCCAGAGTTTGCTACCATGCAATCCACTTAGGGCTTGAAGAGAATGGAAAGTCAGAGGAAGGAGCAGTCCACTTTTCTTTTCCTACTTTGCTGATTGAGATTGAACATCTCATCTCATCTTCTCCTGCCCTCGTACTGAGATTTGTGGCATCTGTTCCACTGGTTCTCAGGCCTTAGAGCTCTGAATTATATCACCACTTTCCTGGGTCTTCAGCTTGCAGAGAGCAGCTGTGGGCCTTCTTTGCCTCCACTATCTTTTGAGGTAATTCCTCATAATAAATCTTCATATCTATATGCACATAGCTGTACATCTTCTATATGTTCTATTAGTTCTGTTTCTGCAGAGAGTATACCTCTCACTCCCCAGTTCAAATGAAAAAATGTATTCTGTTTCCCACCTAACTTAAAGAAATTGTTTGGCTGAGTTCATTCCCCTACAACATTTATCATCAAGGGGGTCAGAGAATTTGAGAATATTATGCTACTCAAATGAGACAGCTCCAAGTACAAGTACACTGCTTCACTATATAGTCATTCAGCCAAATTTTTCCTCAAGTCATTGCTATATGCAAGATCAAGGACTTTATAATTGAATAGGAGATTCAGACATGCAAACCTATAAAGGAAGAGAATGTTAAAGACGCTTTGATAGATGAAAGTTGGCCATGTATGGGGAGTCATTTTCAGTTTGGAAGGTGAAGAAAGCCTTAAAGAGATGACACTTGAGTTAATCCTAGGGGTCATGGTGGAAAAGGGTATTTCAAACAGGAGACACTGGCAATAGCAGGGTTGAGTGATATGGAGGCTCACTAGGGGAGTAGTAAGTAGTTAAACATGGATGGATGATCAGAACCCTGATCACTAAAGTCAGAGACAGTCTTTAGTGCCAGAGAGAATTCTGCACTTTAGCAATGATCCCTGAATTGATGTTTGTGAGACAATCCCTTTTGGAGCTTTTAAAACTCAGCTCAGTGGCAGTTCTATCCTAAAGCCACTGAGTTTGAACTCCTAGATGTGAGACATGACTGGGTTTACATTTTGTAAATGCTTCTTAACTAGAAATTACACAAACTTCCCCTGTCCTTTGTAAGCAGGGAGCTAAAGGTGTTTCCTAGAATCCCTTGTAGTTAGGCAGACTCTGAAACAGAATTTAGGCCAATGGCATGGGCTTCCAGGTGACTCAAGTGGTAAAGAATTCGTCTGCCAATGCAGGAGATGCAGGCAGAAGATGTGGCTTCATGCTGAAAGTGAGGTGGGGCACTTCTAGGTCTGTTCTTAAAACTTACTATGAGATTTTCCGCACCTTTTCTCTTTTCCCACCAGACATCATTTTAAAGACACAGAAAACTCTAGAGTCAAGGAACCATTGTTCGAATATGTCTGGATGCCCAAATGGCTGAATGGAAGGCCACCCAGTGGACACCTGATTCAGTTGCAACACGAACAAGAAATGAAATCCTATTATGTGTAGGCATGGGGAATTTGCAGTTGTGCACAATAATATTAAAAACTACTACTGAGCAATAAGTGGTCACTGAAAAGGTAAAGTGATATGACCAGATTTAGAAAGATTGTTTCATTAATGTGTGGAAAATGGGTTACACTGGATAAAGGCGAGCACTGGGAAGAACACTGCAGCCATCCTGGGGAGAGACAATGAGATCTCTGTGTGGCAGTCAATGACAATGACAGACAGTAGGAGAGAAGACCTATGAGACACAAAGGAAATGCAGTCTATTCCCACTGGAGACCATTTCGATATGTAAATGGCAGAATCTGCCGGCTTTCTGGCATATTTGAAACTCTAAATATTGCTCATAAAATTCAGGAACATTATAATTTGTTCAAAGATAGTTTTATAGTAATTTCATCATTGTCAAATCTGAATAGTAATTGTTAGAGTTGTCGTTCTCGATTTGGCCATTGCTCCTTCTCCCATCTTAACACATTTTGTTTCATTCAAGGGTGATTTTTAAGTACAAATCTTTTCTCATGTTGGTTAGATTGAGGTCAACTGTACTATCCAGATAAAATAATGTATTCAAGGCAAATGTCTCTAAGCCGAATGGAAAACCACAATCCTGTTTTTAAATATCATTCTTTGAAGCATCACGGCTTGGCTGAAGCATCGCCTTAATGCCATGGGATATGCAATTGGGCTTTTTCTGATAGGCAAGGCTGGAGCAACACCCCGATTCAGAAATGGCTACCTCGGCTGCATCCTAATACAGTTGGAAGATGCCGAAGGGCAGGGGCTCAGGTGTGTGTGTTGGCTCTTGTTTAAATGTGAGGACACAGCCCTTTCACTTCAGGATTTATGAAAGGTGGTGGATTACTGGCACGATGAGAAAGTCTCGATAGGAGAAGCTAGTAAAGCAATCATAAAAGGAAGGAAATAATTGAAGAACTCTAGAGCAGAGGAAACCTTGAGGAATAAGTTTGGCTCAGCAGCTCCAAGGGATTATGGTCATTGATTTCAGACAATTTAGCCACTTGTTCCAAACTAAGGAATCTGAACTTCTGTTAAAAGTGAAAAGTGATTACATTGCAGTTTGCAGAGTTCAAAACCACTACAGAGAGACAGAAAACTGGGAACAAACAGGCTAACCATGTTCAATGCTGTCTGGAGCTGCTGGTGAAGGCGGAGCCCCCGAGCTCCCTTGAAAGATAAGCCCTGGAGGGAATGAACCTCAGGCCTGGGACATTACCTCCCACCTGCACGGCTTGTTGCTGTTCACAGGATGTGTTCACATGCAGTCTAAGCTTATTCTTTTCAAAATCTCTGTGAGCTATTCCCATTTTATGGATGAGAAACTAAAGTTCATAGTGTTCAAGGGTCATATTTTCAAGATCAGTGGTTATTTATTACAATACAGCTTGCTCACCTTGGTAAAGACTTTAAATGATAAATTATGGATGATTACTTCAAAATATGGTTGTTTCCAGAGTCCATGTTCAAATTATGCTTTTTAAAACTGGCCAATCACTAAGCATTTTATATAGTTTAACTAACATAACTACGTATTATTACTCTGGCATCTGCCTGAGGGTTCATTTAAAATGTGCAGAGGTCCATTCTTTTCTTTCCCACCAGGAAAGTGAAATCATGCAAGAAACCAGTTCCAATGTTGGAGATTGTATTAGGACAAATCTGTGTTGTGGTTCTATAAATGTAGCTTAAATCAGAACACCTGGCAATGAATGCTGTTTAATTCAAACTTACCTGTTTCAATTATATGATTTAACTTGCAAATTGCTTCCAGACAGCTGTTTTGAAATTATTTAATTTAGGTTCTTGAGAGATAAGAATTGCTAGAAAGCATGCATCTTATGGTGTTACAACTGCTTCTCAGGTCATCCTCACCAAAGATCCTGTTTGAAAGATACTCTAGTTTAGATGGATCTTTATGAAGGATTGTAACGGAAAATCATGGGGCATTGGATTCAGGCAAATTTGGGTTCAAATCTTAACTCTGTATTTGCTAGCTTTATTATCTTGGGCCAGTTAATAAACCTCTCTGAACCTATTTCATCATCTATGAGATTAAATTAGGGCTTCCCAGGTGTTTCAGTGGTAAAGAATCCGCCTGCCAATGCATGAGATGCAGGTTCAATCCCTGGGTCAGGAGACGGTAACCCACTACAGTATTCTTGCTTGGAGAATCCCATGGACAGAGGAGCCTGGAGGGCTACAGTCTATGGAGTCCATACTTACTCTTAATGGTTAATGGGAAGATTAAATGGGATAATTTGTTTGCACATAGAAAATAATCAAAATGGTATAATATTGATATGAAGAATGAACAAAGCTCTAGATAGAACAAAATATTTAAGATGAGGAACATCTATAAATTTGTTTTATTACTGTAGTTCTGAATTGTAAATTATAGTGGTCTTTCTCAATCATGCAGGTTAAGCCCTTAAAAAACCTAGTAGTAAAACTATGTGGTGTTAAAAAACTTGAAACCGTATGAAAAATTATGTTAGAGGACAGAGCTTAGAAATAAGCCTATGAAATATATTAGATGTGCTTCATAGTCTCTGAAGTAAAGTAACTGATACTTAACACTCAAAATCAGTGGTATTTTACATGTGTTAAAATAGTAATAATACTACCTAACTTTTTTTTAGTGTTTCTCACTACTTCTCACTAAAAATTTTCAGAATGTCTATCCCAAAGGATCTGCAAGATATTTTTGTTCACAAGATGCCAGCTTTTATATGCTAATAATACACTACAGACTTCGCCCTCATGTCTTTTCTCTCATCAAGGAAGCTGCAGCCTTTCAACTGCTACGTGTTGATTTTGTCCTTCTCTTCTCGTGTTGCCCCCTCCACCAACACCTGTGTCTGTAGTTTGTTTCCAAGGTCCCATACCCCCACTTTTGGGTCTCACCACACTCCGTGGGGCAGATGTGGCATCATTTGAGTGTAAGGATGCTTAGGAAACCATCCAACCTTTTGCGTCACCCGCTCAGTTGTATTCAACATCTTTCTGAGTCTCCTGCCTAACAGGCAGCAGTACTGCCCTCATGATAACTTCATGTTGAAGTTCCTTTGACAAGAGCCTCCCTCCATTCCCTGAAGTTTCAAGGCCCTTTTGCACTAAAACTGCCATTTTTCGTTTCCAAGACTTCCTTGCTGCGTTTCCATCCATGCTCTACCATCTGCCTAACCTTCTCTTTCAGTTATAAATATCCATGTCATTTTCCAATTATCTTCAACAAGAGCGACTTGTAAGCCACAAATGCTACATCTCAACTTCTCTAATTGTTCAATTACAGTACAGCCTGGTCCAGCCTGAAAGGTAGCAAGCCAAACAGGCCTGACCTTGGGTCTCTTATCTATGTTTGTTCTTGTTAATCATAACCGCATGTACACAAACATGTTTAAAAATAAAAATAGGGATAAAGAAGAAAAGTGCCAGTTTATCTGTTGCAAAACTAATTCAATTGCTCTCTCCTTCCTAAGGGCAGAAGTGGTTAATAGATTATAGAGTTTGGTTCTGTGGAACAAAGCTGGGGGAAATCAGGCCAGATAGATTAGGAAGTCACAGCTCCATCTGAGAGAGAAAAGTCAATAAAAGCACAATACCAGATTGGGGTTGCATACCCAAGAATGGGAGAAGGCAATGGCACCCCACTCCAGTACTCTTGCCTGGAAAATCCCATGGACAGAGGAGCCTGGTAGGCTGCAGTCCATGGGGTTGCGAGCAGTCGGACATGACTGAGTGACTTAGTGACTTCACTTTCACTTTTCACTTTCATGCATTGGAGAAGGAAATGGCAACCCACTCCAGTGTTCTTGCCTGGAGAATCCCAGGGACGGGGGAGCCTGGTGGGCTGCTGTCTATGGGGTTGCACAGAGTCAGACACGACTGAAGGGACTCAGCAGCAGCAGTAGCATCCGAGAATGAGGACTTCCCTGGTGGCTCAGAGGTAAAGAATCTGCCTGCCAGTGCAGGAGACGTGGGTTTGATCTCTGGGTCGGGATGCTTCCCCTGGAGAAGGAAATAGCTACCCACACCAGTATTCTTGACTGGGAAATCCCATGGACAGAGGAGACTGGCAGGCTACAGTCCATGGGGTAGCAGAGAGTCGGAAACAACTTAGTGACTGAACAACAACGGTAACCCAAGAGTGAAGTGTCAGTTTGCAGTGAGGACAAGTAAGTGGTAAGAAATGGCAGGGTGCTGAGATTTTGGCTGTCAGGTAATACAGTTGGCATCACAAACTATTTTCCCCAGGTGCTCAACAGTAAACAACTCGCTTGCAAAGCAGGATACCACAGGAGATGTGGGTTCAGTCCTTGGGTTGGCAGGATCCCCTGGAGGAGGGCATGGAAACCCACTCCAGTGTTCTTGCCTGGACAGAGGAGCCTGATGGGCTATAGTCAATAGGGTTGCAAAGAGTCAGACATGACTTAGCATGAATGCATGGGACTCAGAAGACAGCCAAAGAGTATAACAGAATTGCTCATAGAGCCCAGTCATGAGATATGACAGTGCTACCAACTCTTACTTTCAGATATGAGTGTCTGTGTTGAACAACTTTCTGTTGTCTTGTTAGCTGGTAGTGCTACTGGACACTACTTGTGAAGTCTGATGCTATAAAGGTGACAGGGGATTTTGTGTCTGAGGACTCTTAGAATACATGAAGAAGAAATAATTCTTAATATTCAGGATTCACTGATGATCTTAGATGTGCAAGAAGATAAGTGAACACAATAAGGAGCCACCACGGGGAGATGAGATAACTGACTGTGGTTATATAATTTAAATGGGCATGTGATGATAAGATTTATGTCTAGGAATATATTATAAGGAATAAATCCAAGTGTTTATTTAATTTTCAGTTTAAACTGCTAATGAAGTACTCTGTGATATAGGATACTAAAATCATGTCAAATTAGTACAATTTCTACACTGCACAGAAGAAAATACTATAATTACTGAACAGTAGAAATATAATTGTTTATAGTCCTTAAGCATCACAGCAATTAAATCATCACATTTGTTATGCTTTCTTTAGAATTGTGGTTAGTAATTTTTAATCCTCTTCTTTTAACTCTCCATTTTATTTTTAAAGTGTTCTTGATAGTCCAAAAGTTTTGGTATCCATAAAGCTCTGTGGAGTCATAACCCAGTGACATACAAGTCCAGATCTGAGACTAAGCATGGATGGGTGTGATTTTGACTTTGATTTTATTTCATTTCCTAATCTTTAGTTGGAGTAGGTGCAAATGGAATGTACAATACAACAAAAGAAGTAGCAAAAGGAGGGAGACCCATGAGCAGATGAAAAGGTCAAGAGTGGTCTATACAACTGAATACTGGAAGCCTTTGAAGGCTTGAATCTTGTTTGACTATTTTAACATGTCATCCTTGGAAATTATTCCATTTGATACTAAAATTCATGGAAACTTTAAAGACAAATTTTCATATCAGCTGATATCCAGTTTCTCCAGTCAACCCCCTAAATCACCTAAGCATAGTGCTCTAAGGTTGATGGATTGGTTTGTGTTTTATCTTATCTCTGCTGACAAGATTCCTTCATGAAGTACTTCTTCCTTAAGAGCCATGTAAATATCCTCAAATAATATTTTAATAAGGACTACATACAGATAATAACACCTGCTTTCTAAATCAATTTCTACCTCATTCTACAAGACAATGACTTTCAGAAAAAATAAAAATATAGTCTTAAGTGGCATTATCTACTTGTCCCAGAGCCAAAAGTTGAATGCTCCATGCTATGGAGATTTGGTAATGGCCAATGTTCCTACATATCAGGGATAATGTGATAAGTTCCTTTGCACAGAAGGGTCAATGGGTTACCATAGTGAGCTTGATCTCTGCAATTTTAGTGTCAGAGATATTTATGTTCCTAAGTACCCCATGCATGCTATTAAAGGTAAAAGAAACAGCAGGGGCATGGTTCCAATTGCTGAGCAAACAATGGTAGAAAGATGTTTATTAAAGCTGACTCTCAAGTGACAGATAAATGCATAGTTCTATTATGCATGTTAATTTCAACATGAAGCAAGCTTAAAAGCAGATAGATCAAAACAAAAGAGGTTTAAAAAATCATAAAGACAAAATAGAACTATGTTGGTATGTGACAAGAAAATAATTTTGCCTCAAAAGTGAATCCTCCTCAACCCCCTCAAGAAACATGTAACCACAATTTATGCAACAAAATTAAAAGCAAGTTGGGATTGTTCCATTTCGTAGCTTGCCTGGCTTTGAGTTGTTTTTTTTTTTTTTTTTAAAAGGGCTGTTGTTAAACTAAGATACCATTGATCCTTCTATTATAAACAAACAACTAGACCACATAATTACTGATTTATAATTCTGATTTATTAATGTGCGATGTTTAGTTCTTAAAAAAAAAAAGGAAAACAACACAAACACACACACACACAAAACAAGCCAATAAACAGACTTTTTCATGCGCATCTTCTTTTCTACCTCACAAAGTTCCATGGCATGATTTTTTAGAGGTGTTCCCTTGCTCAGGGCTGGCATATATTTTTCAATTTTCACTGTCCGGAGCCATATTTACAGAAAGATGTACAAATATTGTAGCTGGTAGGCTGCACAACCCTCACATGATTAAAACTTCAGTTCCTTGGTTTTCTAGGGCTTTGTGTAAATGCCAATAAACTTCAGAGTTTACCTAACTGTGCCTCTCAACCTTTGGTCCCAAAGGTGAAGGGCAGGATTTTTAATCAGGTAGCAATTTATCTGTAATTAGGAAAACATAATTACATATTATCATCTAATTGCAATTACTGGTTGGAGAAAGTCACATTTCACAAGTAGTGACCCATGCTGAATTATCATTCTCCTATTACTGAATTCTGCATCTGTATTTATATTTGGCAGGAAGCCAATAAAAATTCAAAGGTAATCACTATGCTTCTCTGCAGTCCAGCTGTCAAAGTCACCAACTCCACTGCTGAATAAGAAAGCGAGACATACTTTCTGAACCACATCTTGGCTATATCTGTTTCCTGCTCAGACACCAAGTGGAGATCAAAATAATTGTATACAAAAAAAAACCCCATGTGACGTAGGTTAGAGAACTGTTCCACGCTTCATTTCTGGTACAGTTAAAAAGTTTAATGTCTCAAGGCACCACTATGGTTGAACATTGGATACGCGGGTAACCAGCTAATCTAGTAGGCTGTAAAGTCAGTAAATAGCTTGTGCAACTGTGAAAAGCAATCTCTAGAGGACTGTTAGATATACTGTAGGCACAGGTATCATAATAATACAAATAGAAAAAAACAATGAGTCCTAGAAAAAGCATGTTGAGCACCGTTGTGGCATCATTTGTGTTTCTTTACCTAACGCTATGTAAACCTCACATTTACGAAAGGAAAGACTAACTTCTGAAAGTTACACTCCAGGTTGCTCTTTGTGCTTTCCCCAAAAGTGGATCTAGTTCGTCGGTGTACTTTTGGAAGTCGTTGGATCCCCGTCACCCTCAGTGGTGCTGGTTGATTCATTCAAGTGTGAGCTCAAGTTCTCTGATGTGAGCTGGGAAGACTTGTAGACGATCTCGTTGAAGTCAGATCTGATGCACACCAAGGCGGGGTCGTTCAGCGGGTCTTCCACTGAGGCCTGGGTGTTTTCCCTTGTGATTCCCATGTCCTTGCTGTGCTCAGAGGGGGATTTTCTTCTCATGCGAGTGTAAGTTTTGTCTTGATTCTCCATGCCTTGCTCATTTTTCAAAAACCGTCCAAAGAACCAAATGAAGAATCCAAACCACACAAAAGCTATTAAACTTGGAACAAAAGCCAGACACTTGACGTCGAGGCTTGCCCCTATGAACCTGCTGTGGAGGAACATGTCCCCCTCAACATAGGTTTTATTAGTCCGAGGGTTGGTGTGGTTGGACCGCCATTCCCAGGATAGCTTGGTTCTGTTCAAATCCTTTAGACTCTCTGAGTCTTTGACTGTATATATCTTCTGTCCTGGACCAATATACTGTCCATATTCATGAGGCTTATAAAATATCTGATTCTTCCACATATTAAGATCCAAAATCAAGACGAGAAAGATAATTCCATAGTTAAACCATTTACCTGCATTAAAAAAGAAATACTGTGTATTAGTCAAAGACTGGTAAAACTGCAATAGGGTTTTCTCCTATAAAATGGAGATAATGGTATTATAGCATAAACTGTTAATGTTTTAGACCTGTTAATTTTTTGAGAGTGCTATGCTGCCATTAAGTCAGTTGGCAAAGGGAATTTCCTAAATGGATGTTAAGCATGTGAAAATGTAACTCTTGATTCCAGAGCCAGTAATTTATGGTATTTACACTAACTAAACAAAGTCTCCTGGCTTTTAAGGCACCACCACTATACTCTAATTGGGTTTCATGTAGGTTATTCTCTAGAACATTTCAATTAAGGTTTAAAAACAAGTTCTAATAAAATTTTTAGAAAAGTCCAACATATGATTGAATATCTCCTATGGTTTTATAATTATGTCTGGGAAAGAAATAAATCATTTTGCAGTGTAAGCACAACAGTGCATCAATTGAATTCACATTGCTGTTTGTTGGTGACCTGTTGATTAAACTATTAGTCGATGTGGTTCAGATCAATAATCCTTGAGCATTCATTTCAAGACTTTAAAAATAATTGCATCAAATTCTCATTGAACAGAATCCATTCATCAGACATATAAATATAACCAAAGCTTTAGATGATATGATTTGGAGAGACTATAACCACTATGACTTCTTTGTAGGATTTAAAAGTCCTATATAAATAAGATATTATTTAGAGACATATTATCTAGTGAAATCTTTGCATCTTTAAATGGAGATAATGTGGAAAAACTTTGAAGGGATACTATATTCCATTACAATTTTTATTATTATTTGTTCCAAATTTTACAGTATGAAGTGTTAGCTTAGTAACACCTCATAGTTTTGCTATCGCAAATAATGTTATATATTTACAGATTCTAAAAGCTTTAGTTATAATTATTATATATATTATGTCAAAATTATTTTGTATTTAAAAATAATGATATTGAACATTATTAAGTTACTGCCTCACATGAGAGCTAGGCTCTTGGGAAAACGTCTTACTAAAACTGGTAAACACGTATTTTGTAATACATACTTCAATAGAACACATAGCTTAAATATGACCTTGGGTAAGGAAAGGAGGTTAGGAAAATATTTTATCATCATCATTACACATTTTCAAGCTCCTACTAGGTGCAAATATGTCTAGATTCCAAAACCTACTAGCTACATTAACTTGGGTTAGTTGCTTAAATTCTCCAAACTCCAATTTCTTTACAAGCAGAAAATAACAGTACTTATTAAAGTGGTTAACATTTCGTGAGATTATTAGATACTAAGCACAATATTTGCTATATAATAGGAACTCAGTAATTGTCACTATTATTATCATCAAAGCTTTGCCTAAGTCATGATAATGTCCTCATTTGCATGGAAAGGTACAACTTCTCTATGAAGAGAATTTATTTAAACCACAGGAAGGGAAATGTCCTTAAATCATTCAACCACACAGGGTTTATAATATTTGTAATGAAAATTCTTGCCTGAATGATTAATTTGGCACACCCAAACTATAAATTAAGTGGAGACACTGGAAACATTTCCAGATATGAAAGATGCTTATAACACCTTGTACTGTTAAGCTCAAGCCACTCCTGCCCTCTTGTATCTTCAAAATGAAAACAGAATCAACCATAAAATAAATCAAGAAAGCTCAAGCCAGAGAAATTCCACCAAATACAAAGGCGAGCATCATTGCCAGATATTTATTGTATTCATAATAGACTCTGTGGAGGATACCTTAGTAGATCCTGAGGACATATGTCACTGCCTTCAAGGAAGGAACTTATCTTATGGGAGAAAACACAACAGAGACATCAACAGATAAGTAATAATAATAAGAGGCCACATCTAAGAGGTGCCAAAGGAGTGATACAAACCATAAAGCTGAAGATGTTGAGAAAATGGAATAAAAATTGAGTGCTAACTTCTGTAGAAAGGATTTTGAAGGAAGTAGCAATTCATGTGGTCGAGAAAGAAAAGGAGGACAGGGAACAGTTTGGAAAATGTTGTTTCTTTTAGTATATGTTTTTATTATGCTGCAGATAGAATGTACAGAAAAAGATCAGCTAATGTGGAAGAGAGGGGACAGAGAGAAGGGAAAGAATGGAGAATATCATAGGAAAAGAATGCACAGCAAAATGAGAGATAGGTGATATGAAAAGTTCAGGGATTCTCATCCAGTACCACAGAGGCACTAAGTTTGTAGCTTTTGTGATTGAAGCAGTTGGAAGAGGGGTTTTGGGTCCTTCTCTGTTGTAGGAGATCCATACTTCTTCTCCTTTTGGGAACTACATGGGTTATGGGGCTATGGGGAGGGGAAGAGGTCCTTCAACCTGAATGACTGGCCATCAACTTCCTGACTCACAAAGTGAAAAAAGTGAAAGTGCTAATTTCTCAGTCATGTCTGACTCTTCCCAACCCTTTGGATTGTAGCTCAACAGTCTCCTCTGTCCATGGAATTCTCCTGGCAAGAATACTGGAGGAGGTAACCATTCCCTTCTTGGGAGATCTTCCTGACCAAGTGAGGAAACCCGGGTTTCCTACATTGCAGGTAGATTCTTTACCATCTGAGCTCACAAAGGCCCGTTGGAAAAACCCTGTTTAGATCACATTTATCAACTCATAAATAGAGAAGTCTCCCATACGGAGTTTCTGTTTCTAGGGTAATGATGTCAGAAATTGAACATAAGCAGCACCACAGAATCAGAAAGGAAAAAGAGGAATGCTCATGGAGCTTAGAGAAGGGTGCTTTTCTGGTGGCTAGAAGATGCTCAGTGAATAACAGTAAAAGGAAAAAATAAAATAAAATCAGGGAATAAAAGTGGTCGTGAATGTACATTGATCAAACTGAAGGAACCCTGCAGATAGAGTTTTTTTTCATACTTTCAAATTATTTTCTCTACCCAAGTTGAATGGTGCTGGATCAGCTTGACCACTAAACATTCACATTAAAAAATCATGTTATGTCACTTCTCAAGTGACCTGGTGTCTATATATTAAGACATGAGGAAGGAGACACCAGTTAAGAATGTGTTGCCTGACATGGATACCATTACTCTGCTCTAACACATGTTTACTGATTTGTGACAGGGGAATCATAGGGACAAAAACTGCAGCCTGGACACCAGCAGATGGGGATCAAATATTCAGTAAAATGTGGGTAACGTGTTTAACCTCTCCAGATCTCAACAATTTTAGTTTCAAATTGAGTTAACAGAAATAGATGCCTTCCAGTTCTATGATTCTGTCCTCTTCCCCCAAACCCTTCTATATGTTAACTATGTACATTCAATTTTTTGTGCTGTGAAATGGAGAATAACACCAGTGTTGTTCAGTTACTCGGTCATGTCTGACTCTTTGTGACCCCATGTGCTGTGGCATGCCAGGCTTTCCTGTCCTTCACTATCTCCCCATGTTTCCTCAAATTCATGTCCATTGAGTCAGTGATGCCACCCAACCATCTCATCCTCTGTCATCCCCTTCTCCTCCTGCCCTCAATCTTTTCCAGCATCAGGGTATTTTCCAATGAATCAACTCTTCACATGAGGCGGCCAAAGTATTGGAGCTTCAGCTTCAACATCAGTCTTTCCAGTGAATATTCAGGGTTGGTTTCCTTTAGGACTGATTGGTTTGATCTCCTTACTGTCCAAGGGACTCTCAAGAGTCTTCTCCAGTACCATAGTTCAAAAGCATCAATTCTTCGGTGCTCAGCCTTCTTCATGGTCCAACTCTCACATCCATACATGACCACTAGAAAAACCATAGCTTCAACTATCTGGACCTTTGTTGGCAAAGTGATGTCTCTGCTTTCTAATATGCTATCTAGGTTGGTCATAGCTTTTCTTCCAAGGAGCAAGTGTCTTAATTTCATGGCTGCAGTCATCATCTGCAGTGATTTTGGAGCCCAAGAAAATAAAATCTCTCATTGTTTCCCCATCACTTGCCATGAAGTGATGGGACTGGATACCATGATCTTAGTTTTTTGAATGCTGAGGTTTAAGCCAGCTTTTCACTCTCTTCTTTCACCTTCATCAAGAGGCTCTTTAGTTCCTCTTCACTTTCTGCCATTAAGGTTGTGTCATCTGCATATCTGAGGTTATTGATACTTCTCCTGGCAGTCTTGATTACAAACTGTGCTTCATCTAGCCCAGTATTTCATATGATGTACTCTGCATAGAAGTTAAATAAATAGGGTGACAATATACAGCTTTGACATACTCCTGTCCCAATTTTGAACCCATCTCTTGCTCCATGTCTGGTTTTAACATTTACTTCCTGACCTGCATACAGGTTATTCAGACACCCCTCAAACCACCTCAAAGGATTATTATGATTGTTGACTAAAAAATATAGTCACAACCTGAAAGTAGAGAGCTGCTTCATTTGGAGGGACGGTTTAAGACTCTAAATCTGGGAAGTAGCTCTGAGAAAAATGCTCTTAGGAGGCAGGGGGGGGGAAGTCAGGCTATATATAAGTTTGCAATAAAGGGAGCAGGCAGTTTGAACATCAAAGATCAGGTATCAAGTTAAGGAATTTAGCATTGTGTGTATGGGAAGATGCAAGTCTCTGGGCTCACTGAATTCATTCCTTTCATATGCACTTCAGCTATCTGGAGCCAATCCTACTTCCTTGTTCACCTTCCTTCTTGCATCTCCCCCAGCCCCTGAGCAATCACTGTGGGGGTGGCAGCATCTGCTGGATCTCAGCTTTGGCAGTCCTCATTCACACTTGGAGGCCAGATATCGGTGATGATTGTGACATTTCTTGTTTATCAATATGGCAGGAGATGTTTTCATTTCACAGAATATAATGAAAAGTTGTGGACCTGTGAGGTGATGCTAATGGTAACAAACCTGCCTGCCAATTCAAAAGATGTAAGAGATGCCAGTTCAAACCCTGGGTTGGGAAGATCCTCTGGAGGAGGTCATGGAAACCCACTCCAGTATTTTTGCTTGGAGAAGCCCATGGACAGAGGAGCCTGGTAGGCTACAGTCCATTGGGTCGCACAGAGTCGGACACGGCTGAAGAAACTTAGCATGCATGCAAGCACAATAAGTGGTATTTGAGAGTTCTCTGAAATATATTGTTTGCCCAAAATGCAGGGTACTATTATTTCTACAATATCTTCTTTCTGCTTCTTCAATCCACTTAATATACGATCTAAGTAGAGAGAAGAGAATGTTAATGGTTTCTAACAAAGATATACCCTCAGTGTTTCAGTTTAGATTAAACAGAATGAATTACTGAGCAGTGACATTAATAGGTAGATATCACTGGACCAATTGGGCTTCCCTGCTGGCTCAGATGGTAAAGAATCTACTCCAATGTGGAAGGCCTGGGTTCAATCCATGTGGGGGAAGATCCCCTGGAGGAGGAATTGGCAACCCACTACAGTATTCTTGCCTGAAGAATTCAATGGACAGAGGAGCCTGGCGGGCTACAGTCAGACAGGATTGAGCGACTAACAGTTTTACTTTCACAAACTAATTACCGGAGGCCCCAGTGTGTATCTAAATGTAAATATGCATTGTGAATCCGCATATTTAACATGTTAAAAATCCCGAGCAATTGATAATTTGTCTACAGCTTGCAGTAGTATTAGTCCAGAGAAACGCACACAAAATGTGAAGCTAAATAGCAGGGTATACATTCTCCCCATACCCCGACTCCATTTCCACAGCCGAGAGACCACGTTGGGGTGGGGAAGTGTAGAGGGGAGAGAATTAGATGAGGCAGGATTCCAATTGATTTATTTCCTTTTCTGCTTCTGTGAATGTAGCCTCGCCCTTCCCCCACTGTTGTAGTTGCTCAGTTGAAAATGAAACTGCTGAAAATAGAGAAGAAATGGCTCTTCTTACTTTTTGCATCCTGCCCACCTGACATAACTCCTGCTCCACTTACCCATCGGGATAGAGGAAGGATGTCCATCTTTCTCTACAGTCCTTTTTTCCATTTTCCTACACTGCCGGGGTCCAGCCCCAGCAGGATCCAGGGGAACTCTCAGGATGAACGGCGTCAGCGAATGAGAGAGAGAGTGAGACAAAGCTCGGGGCTGAGTCCGAAGTTTATTTTTGCACGGCCCCTTTATACCCTTAACATCATCTTTGGGGGAAGTGCATATTGCTTACACACAGGTCATCTCAAAACATCACAGCAACTTGACCTTCAACAGAAACTGGATGTCACCCACATAATTTTTCGTTCACAAGAGTCTTTCTTATCATTTGGCTTTAAGGCCTGCTAACATTTTATGGCTTGCACCTGGTGTGACTTAAGCAACTTCAGTAGCCGACCCTGTTTTTCTTATAATTAATCTATTTTCTTTCTAATAGCGTCATCTCTATGGGAACTAGATAGGATTACATTTTTACAGAACAGAAATGCGAAGGACTGCAAAAACGGCAGATATAGCACAAAACAGGCTCTTAGTCTAAAAGTTAACTACCTGCAAGAAGTCGCCAGCTAATCTCTATCTAAAGTATTTTCTATTAGGCACATTTGTGGCTATCATATTTGTGGAGCTTTTCTCACCCCACGAAGGGGCCTATGCTTAATAGTTTCTTTTGTTAGCGTACTGTGCTTAGGATGTTTAGAACAATCAAGAGCATTTTGTGCAATGAGATCACACATTTATCAAACAAGCCAGAATGCCAGCAAAATGTTTGAATGGAAGCATTTCCTTCATCCCTGGCCCCTTCATAGGGTACCAGCGTCCAGGAGATTTATTAATTAGCTTTTAAGTTGGTCTTTATTCAGTGAAAGAGGAGCAGGAGAGCTCTCGGCAGGCAACACAAGAATCCGCAGCAGGGCAAACAAGAACAACAGCAGATAAAGGGGGGAGGATACAGGGTGGGGTAGAGGCCAAGGCCAACCTGGAGGGTCCCTTATATCCTGGACGACCTTGCCTGTCAGGTTCTTTCCTCGTGACCTCGTCCTGGATGGGGTCCCGGACGGCCTTGCCTGCCCGGTATTTTCTTCATGACCTCGTCACGGGCGGGACCTCCCATAACGGCTCCCAGCACTAAACAGTGTTTTGTTGCCTTCGTAATGTTCTTTCCTCTTTAAAAAATTACTTTTATGAGATGCCACAAACTAGAAAGCAAAATCAAGTGGGACAACTCAACTTAGTGTACTTGTCTGTGAAGTGAAGGAGTTGAGTTATATAACCCTCAAGATTTCTTCCTAGTCCTAAACGTCTCCTTGATGAGTCTATGAAATAAACACTACCTAAACCTTAATGTTTTATGATGGAGCAGGAAATCTCATCATTAGAGCAAAAAAGATGCAATACACATTTTTCAGATGGAGAAAGAATTCCTAAAAAAAAAAAAGACTGTATATTCTCAGAAGTGCTGTTTACCATAAAGAATAAATTTGAGTCTCTGAAATGACTCACATGAAAAGGTGTAAGACACAGAAAAAAAAAGACTAACAGTGCTTCTATTGCCATTTTTTCATGTGTGTTGTTGTGAATGCACAGTCAACTAACCATAACAAGAGGTTTGGTATTTTGGCATTAATTGTATGAGAGTTTTTGCATTTCCCCCTGTTGTTTCAACTACATAGCATAATGTAAATCAGCAAGGAGGAAGGGTAAGAATCCATACATTATTTCTATTAATCTCCTTCTCGAAATACCTCACTGTCTCCTTTAATGAGAAATCCCTGCGTGGTGTTATGGGATTGCTTCTTTCCTGTGTTGTATGCTTGTAATGAATCTTACTGATGGGCAAAAATGATATTATCATGGTAATTTTATCATTTTACTTTGTGGGAGCTGGGCTAGTTAATTTTAAAAGAATTCTTCATTAAATATCAGCCTCACTTTAGCATAGGACATGACAAGAGTTTGGGGAAAAGTGTTGTTTTTTTTTCAACTAAGGAAAACTATTATATGTGCTGACATTTCCACCTATAATGAACCTTTCATGACTCAAATATGCAATTATAATATTAAAAAAACAATCTTTTACTCAGTAGGGTTGCCAGTTGGCATTGAGGTTGAGCTGTGTTGTTAGCACCTCTATAGCAAGTGGTGCTACCATTTGGGCGGACTCTATGCCCAGGGGCCATGCTCCACAAAGTCACCAGCATCCATTATGTGATCACAGGAAACCTTGACCTTGAAGAAGATGAGGTTTGTATAACTAAATATATAACAGTTTGCTGTAATAGGTTTCCTGGCCATGTTCAATATCCTCTCATTCCAGACCTGATCAGTGTAAACATGGCACTCTGAGTTTGTGGCTCTTTAAGCACTGGCCCCATCTCCCCCCACCCCCCTTGCAACCAGGTAATTTAAGAATATCCAGAAACCACATTAAACGCTTGGGTCATGAGGAGATGGTTGAGCAAATTGAAGATACTTACTAAAAAGTTTGTGAACTAATAAGAACTGAGTTAGTAAATTATCTCAAGACTTAAAAGCAAATGAATACAGCTTCTCAAAATGCCTCTCACGTCATTGTTACTTTCTTAAGTAGGAGACTACTCCTTTAGGACATAATTCAACATGATGAATAGAGGTAGAAACTTGTGATGATGAAAAGCAAAAGAAAAGGATGTGAAGTTGTACTGAATTCGATTACCATCACACTCTGACTTTCTTGAGACTGGGGACTGTGCTATGCTCATTTCTGTATTCCCTCGATCCTAGTTTAGTTTTAGACACATGTTAAGTCAGAAAGTGCCCATTAATCAATAAGTAAAGTCTGAAATACTATGTCCAGAAAAATTTCAAGGAGTGAAGTTCTAGTCTTTCAAATCAAATGCCATTGTCACAATGATCTGGTGAATTCTAAGATACTGCTAAAATCAGATAAAGTCTGGAAAATTGGGAAAAACAAACTATGTCTCAAAGAATATGATTAGTTATATATTTCAAGTCTGTCTTCTGGCTATAAAGAGAAATACCTGAAAAGCATGTGAGTTTTACTACAAAAACCCTGATCTATGCATAAATGAACCCAGGACACCTCAGTCTGGACAGGACAGACCAGCTTAGGGGCAGCAAGAGCTGACAGGCTATGGGCAGAGCAACCATGGCCTTGAAGAAGATGAGTTTGGGACAAATAAAAGGAATTGCTGCTTTAAGTAGAAGTAAACAGTTAATGCTAGAGCTTCACAAATGTGTTGGAAATGGAAATTGCTGCAGGAAAGGTTCAGAAAAATTCATAACTAAGAGACTAGCAAGAGATCCTTGTATGCTTTGGATAAATTCATGATCATTGGGGACTGTCAGGGTGAAGAAGATGCATTGCATTTCCCTATAACAAGTCCCTTGCTAATTTTGCCAGACAGAATATTCTGCTGGACAGACCACTGGCCTGCCCTCGCCAGCACTTTCCACGATCTGATTGACACAGGAGAGCTCCTTAAAAAACAATCCTTGGGAACTCATTTGCCAGAAATCATGCACCTATGGAAATAAGATGAAGGACATTATTTTTATGCATTATTTTCTACATTCTCGCCATTGTGAAGCACCTGTGCCCTCACACTGCTCAGGAAACTGAAATAGAACACAGACCTAGGGAGGCTTGTTTACTGCTCCAGTTCCCGTTTTTGCCGAAAGGTTCCCATGGGCATCGTCGTGCCAGTAGTGTGAATTCTCTCCTCACAGATGCACAGGCCTTCCTTCTGGCCTTTCCCCCAACCCTCTCCTAATTTACTCAGATGATGGCCACCAGTGGGACACTTCTTTTGTCTGACTGGGATGACAGATGGCAGAGCTTCCACCGGGATTGGCATTAATAGGACTTGGGGAGCTTCTGAGTCTGAATTGAGAGGCCATTCCTCTCTGGCCTCCAGAGACTTAGTACATCACATTTTGAATCCATCTTTGCACTTACCTTATAGGGAAAAGGGAAGAGGGCGAAAGAGATAAGTATACGGTTGTATTTAGCATTTACTTTTAGGAGAATGAACAGTGGACTTGAGCTAAAGGCACCAGTGTGACCAAATCACTAACCATTTATCCCCTTTATTACTGAAGTCAAAATTCCCAGAAAAAAATATTTTAACACACCCTTGGAAAAGAGATGATTTATTTTTATAAGCTGTAGCTTAGCTTATAAAATGAAAGCTCATACATACTGCAGCAAACCATCTGTCGGGGGGATCCAGATGAGCTAAACAGATGCAACAATTCAAGTTATTTCTGACATGCATAAATAAAACTAGCTAGGAATCAGGATTAAAAAATACTCAAATCCTAAAGGCTTTTAAAATGTCAATGGGAACTCATCAGTGTCAGATAACCCTCACATATAGAGCATTTCATTGGGAGAGAGTTTTTTTTTTTTTTTAATTCCTAGCTTTGTCTTTCTCGAGGACTCAGAACATAACTGCTATTTACATAACAGCAAAGAACTCAGAATAGTGGATAAATAATCAGAGATAAATAATCAGATAATAATCTCTCAGGCTACCTAGTATTTTTGAATTATAGGGAAAGCAGATTCTGAATGGATAAAAGGAAAAGCTTTAGGTAAAAGCAGTGAGAACTTACTGAGTGCTTGTTTCATGGCAGGCAATGTTTTAAGTGCCTTGTACATATTTATTAATTTCATCCTCACTGCAATCCTATGGGATAAGTACCATCACTGTCCCCATTTAACAGATGAAAATACTGAACCTCTAAGAGGTTAAAGAGCTTGACAAGGGCCCTGCCACCAGTTAGCAGCAGGGCTGGAATCTACACACCAAATCTTTACATTCCATTGCCTCAGCATGCACTGAACGTCTCTTCTAGATCATAGAGAAATGATAATTGAGACCATCAAGCCATCCTTGACCCTGGAAGAATCCCAGCCATTCTTGTCTAGGCTCTTCTGGTGCAGAACAAACACAGAGAAAGCATTAGACAGAGCTGTCTGGCAGTCTGTAGGACCTTTTTCTAGCCCTGTCTCCAGCTTCTTCTAGACCTTTCTCCAGTCATGCTCTGCTTTGGGACCTCCTCTGTTTTGGCCCCAGCTCTGAACTTTCTAACTCCTCTCAGATACGCCTTTCTTGCTGACTACCCCATTTAAAATTTTTATTTATTTATTTGGCTGCATCAGGGCTTAGTTGGGGCATGCAGGATCTTCGTTGTGTCCGGCAGGATCTTTCATTGCCCCGCAGAGTCTCTAGTTGTGGTACAGGGGCTCTGGAGCTCATAGGCTCCGTAGTTGTGGTACATGGGCTGAGTTGCACTCTGTGGCATGTGGGATCCTAGTTCTCCCACCAGGGATCAAACACAGATCCTCTGCATTGCAAGGCAGATTCTTAACCACTGGACCACCAGGGATGTCCCTACCCCATTTCTATTGAAATGTGTATTCTGCCCCTTGGGTTTTATTTGATAAGGCTTATAAAAAGTACATAAATGCTGAGGAAAAAATGAGAGGAATTCTGATTACAGGAAATGTTTCTCAGTAGCTGTATTTTTCAAAGTATGGTCCTCTGGCTACCTGCATAGGCATCACTGGTGGTGCTCCAGAGAATGGTGGATTCCGGGCTCCACCTCATACCTGGGGTATCCGACTCTGGGTGTGTGGCTGATGGATCGTTTACAAACGCAAGCTCTCCAGGTGATTCCCATACAAACTAAAGTTTCAGAACTATTGACAGATAGAGAGTGTTTCATGCTTAATGATCCCAGGGGTGATTCTTTATTTACTGACCAGGAAAGCATTAAGGTCTCCCTACAAAAAGAAGCAGGACTTGGAGGAAGCTATCAAGCTAGCATTTGTGGTTCTCTTGGACGTTGATGGGCTACTAACTATTGAGCATATTAAAATACAACACAGTGCACTATGTTTTAGAGATTTTACCTGGGTTCGCCCGGAAACAACTATTTTACAATATCAAGTAAAGTCAAAGGCCTTTCAGGGGAGATGGGTGGTACTCCAGAATGGCTTCAGCAACCTCTTTCGATTCACAGAACAAAGAGAACAACAGAGATCAAACAAAAGGGGGGACGTTCTGATTTTCTTCAGTTTCCCTGGGTCGGGAAGATCCCCTGGAGGAGGGCATGGCAACCCACCCCAGTATTCCAGCCTGGAGAATCCCATGGACAGAGGAGCCTGGTGAGCTACAGTCTATAGGGTCACAAAGAGTCAGACATGGCTGAAGTGACTGGTGCACACACATATGCATTCTTAAGTAGAACATTCCGAATTATGTAAGCTTTGGGCACCACAAAACTTGCCCCTACCCCTGTCTATAAATGACAGCATATATGACAAAGCTATGCATGAGAGCCCCGAATTAAATATTTTTAACAGTTTTATTTTCCTTTCTGGCCAATGGACTCTCTGAGCCTCCCTCCCCACCTCTCCTCTCCTTTTTTTAAACTTGATGTTCTGCACTCAAACAGGATATTTTTGAAAAGACTTCTGATAGTCAGAGACAATATTAGTGCCATGATGGTCTGAGACAAGAGCTGATAGTAAGAACAGATGGTTCTGGCAAAAGCCCACCCAAAGGGATATGATGATACCATGTGTGTGATGGCTGTTTCAGAAGTCTGAGAGGGCAGCGTGCTGCAGAGATTAAGTGGGGACTCTGAAACCACACTATGTGACCTGAACTCAAATTGATTGATTTACCCAGCAAATTTAATAGATGGGCCTCATTCATTTTGAATAGGAAAAGAAACCTGCTATATCTTCCCTATTCATGAGCTCATTCTCCAATTTAGGAAGGTCGCCTCATGCTCAAAGCAAAAAACAGCCTTCAAGTTGGGAAGCAAAGGTTTTTTGCAGCACTCAGATGTTCACGTTCTCTGCGCTCAGGCTATTTTTATTCGGCAGCACAGACGGTCGTGTAAGCACAGATTTCTTTGGCAGTTTTTATTATAGCAGGTGTAGGATCCTAGGCCATTGTCCTTAAAACACACTCATTCACTACCTGCATTTGAACAGCTTGAGAACTAATGCCATTCTTTATTTGATTATGTAGCTTACTGATTCTTGCTAAAAAAAAAAAAAAAAAAGAATTAAAAACATAACTCCAAGAAGCCTTGTTTTTTAGATGAGAATGACTGAGACATCATGAAAGATATTATAATAAATCATATTCAAGCCATTTCAAGAGCAGGACACATTTGAAAATGGAATAATCTAAGGATCCACAAGAGAATGACTTGAGGCAAACATGAGCCTTGCCACAGCAGTAAGTTTCGCTCAATCAAATAAGTGGCCTGAACTCCCTAAAGGCACGTGGTCTGACTGGAGCTGTAGGATACCATTGTTTTGATCTCAGCAGCAAATGAAGAAGAAAGGACAAAGAGTATTCATGTTGAAAAAATATACTGAGCTGTATGTTGTGAAAAAAAGAAACCCATCTAATGATCAAAATCCAGGCAGAGTGGCCTATGGAGTGTGGCAGAGACAGCTAGTGATATTCCCAGGCTGGAATACAAGACCTGATGCCACGGGGCTGCTCAATGGCAGGTCATGTCTCTCTGCTCTCCTTGACTCTGGGTGGGGCTATCTCACTAGGTTATCCTCATGGAATGTAAGTGGAGGTGACATGTTCTGTTTCCAGGCCAGGTGGTTAAGAAACAGACAAACTCTCTCAGTCATTTTCCCCATTCTCTTTATTCCCATTTGCCCACTGGATGCTGAAGCTGAAATCGTTAAAGCACCAGGAACTTAAGTCCAGAATGATGGTCCAGAGCCCCACACTGATCTGGAACCACCTTGCACTGCTAAGTGAGTAAAACTCAACTATATTGCCAGATGCTTCTAAACTGTTACCATTCTCATTTTTAAATCAACCAGCATGACTCTAACTAGGAGACAATCAAATCATGTTCGAAATTTTACCTGTTATGTGGATATGATATTCCTCCTTGAAGATCTTCTGGAAGAAAGGAATCTTGAACTGCATATGAGGAGTATGCAAACCAGGAAGATTTACATCAACGTCTCCCATGAAATGTGGAAATTCCCAGTCCTGTCAGAGAAAACCAACATGACAACATATCTGTGATTTGTTTTGTTCCTAAGCAGCAAAACACCAAAAATTGACTTTTTATAAGCACTTATTTTAAAATCATTTAAATGCAGCCAGCTGTTGGGTGTATCTGTTTTGTTCTGTGATGGTTGTTTTATGTACATTAGGTAGCAGTATGCAATCAAAATCAAAATTAAGTCATAACTTATATCCTCAGATTTTCTCTTTAATGTGATAATAAGAAACCAATGCAGAATTGATGTGTATTAATATATGTTTCTTTCTTTCATTATGGAGATCTGATCTTAAATTTTTATAGGAAGGAAGTGATCCATATTTTATAAATATGGGGTAATTTAGTTATTTTTTGTTCCACTATTTTTTAAAAATAAGAAATTTATACCAGCATATTTTCTGTAAGAAGACAAAGAGGATCTAATTCATTTAACCAAGTTCTTCAATTCACATCAAGGGAGTTTTATTAATCATCTGTGCTAGCAACTATATGGAATGGAAAAATGCCAAAATGTTCTGTCCTGTTCTCTCGCAACTGAGCATCAATTTGAACCAAATGATGGAGGGCCTGACATGCTAGCCTGAGAGATGCACAGTGAATTAATTCCAAAACTGTCATTAGTTATTTCCTTGTTGTCAAGGCAAAATCATGTGGGATGACCCTCCTTCTCACAAGAAAGGAAAAAAGATGCAAATGAGGATATTTTTAGGTGACTCATCTGCTCTTGGTTTTTGGATAGAAGCACCAAATTAAAGTCCATAACTAGCATGTGAAGAAGAAATACACTAAATAACGAAGAAACCTTTAAGCTGAATCCATGTTTTTATTTCCAGTAATAAAATTATCACTAAATTAACAAACAGTTCTATATTTAGTGAATATTTTCTAAAGAACTTGGAGATGAAAAAATAACAAAATATTACTTTAAAATTTTAATCCACTATTTTGACATAAAAAGTTAAATTTTTCTGTGATTTCTCTATATGAAGCTAATAGAGGTGTGCTGATAATAACGTGCATGAATACTTCAGGAGTTTCCATAGCCATTCCACCTCCCTCTTTGCAGCAAATTCTGATTAAGGGAGAACAAACGTTAAAGGAAAGAAGAATATGTAAGTGGTGGTAATCAGGAACGTTTTCAATGTTCATTAATTCTTGATCTATGGATAACTTTAAGCCAGTTATAAGAAATAAATATATAAGTATAAAATAAAATGATGCAATATCATCCTTTACTATTGGTGTGTATGCCAGTATCTTGTTGGTCTTGCCACTCCTGGTTTTTCAGATATCAGCAGCAAACAGACATGTAATTTTGGAAATCCAGAAAACCCAAAGCACTGATGCTGGATGAATTTGGAATATTTTGATCTAAAATATCAGTAGAAAATGGACTGAAATAATACTTGTGAACTACTGCATTTTATTAAAGTGCACTTTTTATTTCATTGATATCATCTTGCTCTGTGTTACTCAGAAGACATTTGCAAAGAATTAAAATTGAATCTAGTCCTTTGCTATAATATAACTGACATCTGCCATAAAAAATTATGCTTGGCAATGATAACCAGATAATCTTTCACTAGTCCAGGATAAGAAATATAAAACATTACCAATACGGCAATTCCCTTTCTTACTTCTTGGTTTAAGGAAGAATGTAGGATTAACAGATACACACTACTATCTATATAAAATAGTCACACAATAAGGACCTACTGTGTGTATAGCACAGGGAACTATATTTAATTCCTTGTTAATGGAAAAAATCTGAAAAGAATCACTGAATCACTTTGTTATATATGTGAAACTGACACAACATTGTAAATCAACTACACTTCAATTAAAATAAAAAGGGGGGGAGTGAATACTTCTTGGTAGTAATTGGGCAAGTGTACTTTCTTTTGAAAAGACGTTCTTGGACTGTTTTTGTTTAGCTTTTCATCTCATGAAATGAAAGCTTTCTCCCTGGGTATGAAATTGATTTTAGTTTGAAAGTAATCTCTAGAGATTTCTGTAGACTGGGATCAAATCCTCACCCCCACCTCCAAATAGTTTCTTAATTATATCCCAACTGTACTTGGAGATAGAAAGAGGCATTCAGCAAAAGTAGACTAGAGGACAGGAGAAAGTCTTCCTCTTCTTCTAGAAGATGGCATTCTTTTCTTTTCTTTTTTAAAGAGATGAAGGCAGAGAGTTTGGGGGAAAATGTGAGAGTGGTATCTTACACCATCTAAGAAATTAAAAACAAAGAACTAATAAAAGAGATGATACATAAAGTCTCTCAGATTCCCCCTTTATAGTGTCCAGGGGCTTCCCTGGTAGCTAAGTGGTAAAGCATCTGCTTGCCAATGCAGGAGACATGGGTTCGATCCCTGGTCTGGGAAGATCCCACATGCCTCAGAGCAACTAAGCCTGTGCGCCACAGCAATTGAGCCTGTGCTTTAGTGACCAGGAGCCACAACTTCCGAAGCCTGTATACCCACAGTCCTGCTCCACAACAAGAGAAGTCACTGCAATGAGAAGCCCACACACCCCAACTACAGAGTAGTCCCTGATCGCCACAACTAGAGAGAAGCCCCTGCAGCAAGGAAGGCCCAGTACAGCCAAACAATAAATAAACAAAATCACCAGATTTGGGTTTTAAACACTGTTTTCCTGAGTCTTTTAACTCCCTGCCTCCACCCTCTCCCTGCTACTCTCGTTTTTGTAGTTTAGTTCCTCAGTCGTGTCCTGACTCGTTGCAACCCCATGGACTGTAGCCCACCAGGCTCCTCTCTCCATAGGATTCTCCAGGCAAGAATTCTGGAGTGGTTTGCCATTCCCTTCTTCAGAGCATCTTCCTGATTTAGGGACCAAACCTGGGTCTCCTGCATTGCAGGCAGATTCTTAAACATCTGATTCACCAGGGAAGCCCCTTGTTTAGTTCCTACTCTGTATATTTCTGCAGACCCATTGTTGAATCAGTGTAAATTTTGACCTTGACTTAGAATGGAATGGTATAATAAGCATTGCTACCACTTCCAACACATTTTGGGCTCATCTTAATGGAGGCATCGGAGGGTAGTGATACCTCAGGTATTTTTTTTTTTTTAATAGGAGATAAAAGAGGAAGAAGAATGATATTCTCAATCCCCACCTTCATCTCCAAATCCTACAGGCTTCTTGGGAAGGTGATATAATGGCTGGACAGCAAGTAGCACATTGCTGGAGACAGAGGGAAGAGACAGAGAAATAGTCAACAAGCATGGCTGATTTCCCAGCATCATTCAAGGTCAGAGTGTCCCTGAGAGTAAAGCAGAGGCAGCAGATAGGGCTGTTTTCAGGAGAATCACACACAAAGCTGCTTCAGGGTCCAAGTGGAAAAGGACGCAGGTTATCTTCTGCCCTCATCCACTGCACAGTGCTGGCCTCCTGAGTCTCTGATGGGACTTTGGTCACAGCAGAGTCCTCCCACAGGGCCCCAGGAGCAGGACCACAGGGAAGGTCATTTCTCTCAAAGGGACACGTGAGTGACCTCAGTGGAGGACAGAAGAACAGGAGCAAGCTAGTTTCTTGTGCAATGTGTGTCTCACACTGTAGTGACCTCCAGGAGTGACTGTGGTGGACTTTCCCTGTGATGGGGGAGGCACACTACCTCGGAGCAGGAGCTGTTCACCTAGCAACACGTGAAACTAAAGGCCAAAGAAACCCAGGGACACTTGGATCATAAACATTCAAGCACTGGCAATGTTCTAGCATCATCCTAAGCTACATGTTTATATTTACATACAAAATAACCCCCAAATCTTGCAATTATTAACTCATTGTACAGAAAAGAAAAATTTGCCTCAGAGAGGTTAAATTCTGAGAAAATGAGGTAGCTGTCATATGGCAGAGCACAGGCAAAAGAATACATATTTTCTGCTGGGCTATGTTGCCTCTAACTATGAAAACTGATGACCCTTAACTGTTTTAGACTCATTACTAGAATTATCTATACCTGCTATACCTGTTCTGGGGGCTTCCCAGGTGGTAGAGTGGTAAAGAATCCACCAGCTAATGCAGGAGACACAGGAGACATGGGTTCAATCCCTGGGTTGGGAAGATCCCCTGGAGGAGAAAATGGCAACCCGCTCCAGTATTCTTGCCAGGATCATCTCATGGACAGAGGAGCTGGTGGGCTACAGTCCATGGGGTCGCAAAGAGTCAGACATGACTGAGCAATTGAGCAGGCATGTACACTGTACCTGTTCTTATTGAGAATCACTGATAAACAGTTATTGCATGTTCATCTCTCACCAAAAGTCAGTTCTATGAGTGGCTTTAAATGATTTCCCCACCCCAACCCCAGAAGTTTCTCATATTTTATTCAATCCTAATTTGACCAAGAAGATCAACTGTAACTTTTTCTCCATTAATCAACTGTCCCAGAGGCCACTGATTTCCAATCAGACTGTTGAGTAGGGAGATTTGACCAACAGGAGATTACTAGCAGGTACTGAGATTCTCTTGGCATCAAAACTATGGATGTATAGCAGTTTCACACACAGATTGTATGTACATGTTATGAGAGCCGTGGTGTTCTTTCCTTCTGCATACATTTTAAAAATTATATTTTGAACATCAGATGGAAACACTGAATTAAGAGAATGACGAAGCAAGATGTATTCCGCTACCAAGACTGGGGTAGAGACAGGTTGGTCCTGTGGTTTTATATTATAAAATGTTCATTTACTCTGTTCTTTAAGGAATGCTATCAGTATTCAGTAATTCAAAGCTTCCTTACTATGGTCTCCTATCAAATCCAACAACGCCTGCAGCCGTCTGTCCCATTTGTGGCTCAGTGATGTGAGAATGATTTAAGTACCTTGTGTCACTCACCCTACTCTGGTTATGATCAGCTTATGGTGATGAACAGACTTCCAACTTTGTATCTCGCTTCATGTATGAGAAACAGCTAAGTTTTATTCAGTTGGGTATATTTCCCATATAAAAATAAATGAGACATGTCATGGTATATATCTACTCAGATTTCTTACATACAAGGGTTTGCTTTTGCTTATAGCTATAAAAATCACATTTGAACACTGATGTCCAAATTGCATTTGGACAAGTAATTTGGGACTGATGTGTCCAAATGTGATTCCATCCAAGTGTGGCTCTATTATTCATGGATCACATCTGGATAGACTTTCAGGACACTGTTCAATATATAGTCTCAAGATATCCTGGATTCATCATTTCCTCACATTTTCTCATTGAGGTACATGCCCTGGGGTCCAGGAAAAGCACTTGGTACTGTGCAGAGGAACTCAAGCTTGAAACCAACACGGTTTTGAATTCCCCAACTAGCATTCAATTTCCCAAATCAAATGAAGGGGCCCCCACTTCTATTTAGAGAAGCATTAGAGGATAAAAATATAATAACAGTGAATACTTTACCTTGCAAAAATGAAACCATGGTATCAGAACAAAAATCATATTTTAGGAGCTAAAGACTGGCCACTTGGTTTTTGAGAAATTTAAGACACAATTTAGATAACAGATTGCCAAAAGCATAGATAACAATTTAGAATAGAATTGACAACAGATTCCTAAATACTGATTAAAAATAACATTCTTCAGTGTAATAATTTGCATATCTCCTCTTTATAGGCATTTAGATGATAAGGATTTAAATGATTTCAAAATTCAACTTTACAGATTTGCTTGTTTCCCTTTGTTACTCTCCATTCTTCCTATTTCAGAACTGAATATAGGTCCGTGAATATCAGAACATTATTGTACCCAAAATGTCCCCAGCTTGTAAAGTGTCCTTGGTTTTTCTATGCTTACCGTGTCCTAGCAACAAGATTTGAGATGACAGTGAACAGTGGTGGCCTGAAGAATTGTACTCATGCTTTGGAAGATGTTTTTGCTTCTTATTAAGAATCTCAAGTGCCTGATTTCTTTCAGCACCAGTACGCTTCTCCTAATTGGCAAAACTGCTATGGTATCACTTAGCTGAATAAATCCTTGGAAACCCGGACGTACAGTAGATGTTGCTTATTTGTTTGTTTATTACCTGCCTCTCCCATTGGAATGTAAGCTCCAAGGAACATAAGGAATTTTCTCCTGTTTTGTTCACTGTTACATTTCCCCATACCTGTACTATATACTAAGAACTCAAATACTTGATGAGTTCATGAATGGAGCTCTTTGAAAGTTAAAGATATGCAATTACTTTTGGGTTTCATGTAAATGGAATTTAGGTAAACAGGGCAATACATATGTGGTTTTGTAAATAATATTACACATCAAACTGAGATTCATTATAATGAAAAAAATGTTTTTTTCCCCTATAAACAAGGTGTATTACAATTACACAGACAGTAATTACTTTTAAGAAACTTTACCATCAGGCTCTGGCATGATAGCAGTGGGTTTTTTAAGATAAGTTTTATTACATCTAGACAGCTTGAAAGATCATTCCTTTAACCCAAAGATTAAGTCATTTGCCAAAGATCACAGAAGAAAGGAGACAGTATATAATGGGAGGAAGAAAGTGGTCAAATTTAAATACTGTGAAATGAGGCAGTTACTATTTGGGGAATTAGTAAAAATGCTCGTTGCGATGATCCAAGACACCCTTTTAATTCCCATATAAGTGTAAAGAACCTCATGAGACACGTTCAACCAAGTCAGAGAACAAGAAAAGAGAATGTAAACCAACATGTGATTAAAAAATGGAGGCTCGCTTCCCACAATGGGTGACACTAGGAAGGTGATCAAGGCAATAATGAATATCAGAGGTGCCTAGCAATAAACATGAAGGATGTACAAAAGAGAAAGATCAGCAGGTTAATTCTTTTTTTTTTTCTTCTTCTTCTTTTTTTTAATATATTTTTATTAGTTGGAGGCTAATTACTTCACAATATTGTAGTGGTTTTTGCCATACATTGACATGAATCAGCTATCTTTTAACAACTATTCTTATAAGTTATACTCTCATTTTCTCCTAATATTCATCATTTTTTCCCCCTCTGGGCAAATGAATTCCATACTCTTTTGGAGTTCTCTCTCGGGAGTCAGTTATGGTACTTAAAAGATTTAAAAGTTTTGGGGAGAAATCTTGTCTTTTTGATTGAAGTAGGCTTTTTTCAATGAGTAGAAGAGATAGCAGATCTCATTCATCACTAAGACAAATCCAAGTCAAACTGTAAATCCTTACTTAAAATGTTGAAAGAAGTTGACTCAAGATTTTTACACATTCCAAGATACAGATAAACTCTCAGAATTGTTGTTTAAATAATCTAATTCATCCTAAAGGCATATTTTATAGTGTGGTTTAATGTATTTTCTTCATCAGTAATCCTTCTCACTTGCAAAGGCCAATAGGAATTTCCCTGGCTCATTTTGAAGCCAACGTACATCAATGAGATTTAAGTAACAGTTTAGTGCCCATAGAGAAAGCAAATAAGTCAAGCCCAAAGTAGATTTGAGAAGTGAGTGTAGTTTGTTATTTTTAAGAGACTACCATGAGGTTCTGGCACCACAGCGGTGGGTTTTCTAAGATAAGTTTTATTATATCTAGACAGCTTGAAGGCATCATTCCTTTAAGCACCAAGGTGGAAGAATGTCTGATGAAAAGCATGAGGCCTCATTTACAGATGTCCTGCCCTGGCAGACAGATGTGGTAAAGGACAAAATAAAAGTCATTCTTATAAGTGTTTTCAGCTAACAGAATGCATCATGTGGCCTCTAGGAATAATGGGAAATCAATATCCCTCACCAGGGCAGTACAGTTCACCAATATGCACCGAAAGAGTGCTTGACGTTTTATAGACTCCTACGTGTGTGTGGGGGTGAGGGGGTAGGGAGCCGGCAAACCATTGACTAGGACAAGTTGCTGAAAACTGAAGCTAATGCAAAGACTAAACAAACATGGTGTCATAACTCAATGAAAGATCCTTTTGGATAAAATCTTCCATCCATCATCAAACAACAACTTGACTTACTTTGCCCTTAAGATGAATGAATACTAGCTATATAATAAGTTGATATTTTTAAAATTGAGAGCACCTAATAACTCCTTTCCTAAAGAGGAAAATGTGAAGTCTGGTGGAAGAAAGTTTTTGAGCATCACATTTTCATGTTATTTTTCAGACACTGGCTGCAGTTCAATAGTAACAGCCCTTGCTTATTTTGTGCTTTATTGTATTTGCACATTTGGTATAAAATGTCAGTGCTCCAGTTATCTGTTCTGGCTCTATGCATGCTGCCAGGAATGGTCACATACAATTGTCTGGATGACTAATTTCTTCTATAAGCTATATAGGAAAATTAATTGCATACTGTCAAAAGAGTAGATACTGCCCTTGGTAAAATTTTAATTTAATATTGAAGTCATTTTTCTCTGTGAAAAAATAATAATAGTGGAGATCAGTGGATAAATGTAATTCAATATAAAAATATTCACAAACAATAGAGAGGATATAAGGTTGATCTAAATATCAGATGTATGATTAAGGTAAAGGGCTCTAGTGTTTCTTGGAATAGGTTCCTTTTTCATAATTTTTGTCAACAATGTCTCATGGAGCATATATTCTAAAAGAAGAGAGACCAATCAGCAAATAGAAATACAGTATGATGTCAAATAGAGATAAGTGCTTTAAAGAAAATAAAGCAGGTTAAAGGGATGGAGCACGGTGAGATAGGGGTGGGTACTAGTTTAGTTAGTCAAAAGAAAGCTTCTTTGAGGGTGATCTTTGTATGGAGTGCTGACTCATATGAAAGAACCGGCTCTGCACATCTCTGGAGGAGGATATCAGCTAGAAGAAGGAGCTAATGCAAAGGCCCTGAGGAGGAAATGAACCGGAAATGTTCAAGAAACAGCAAGAATGTAAGGGGCGCATAGGAAGGTGAATGATGTGGAAAGTGGTAGGTTGGCCACAGGAGGAATAAAGGCCAGTTGCAATGCGGGAGACCTGGGTTCGATCCCTGGGTTGGGAAGATCCCCTGGAGAAGGGAAAGGCTACCCACTCCAGCATTCTTGCTTGGAGAATCCCCAAGGACAGAGGAGTTTGGCAGACGTTAGTCCATGGGGTCGCAAAGAGTCGGACGTGACTGAGCAGCTAAGCACAGCACACAAGATGACTGTCGTAATTTAGGTGTGAGGTGATGGTGGTTCAACAATGGTGATCAGGTGTTCAGATCAAGGTGTATTTTGACTTAGCACCAACTGAGCTTCTGAATTTACCATTTGCTCCAGCAACTGGTAAATGACAGTGTCATTTACTGAGAAGGTAGAATTAGGGGAACCAGTCAACTTGTGGAAGATAGGGAGGTGGATAAGAAATCTAGAGATCTATTTAGAATATGCTATTAAACATTGAGTAGAGGTATTATGTAGGCAGTTGGGAAACTTAGGGGAGGAACCACGACTGGAGATGTAGTGACTTCCCTGGCAGTCCAGTGGTTAAGACACTGAGCTTCCAATGCAGAGGCCCGAGTCCTATCCCTGGTTAGTGAACTAAGATCCCACAGGCCATGTGGCATGGCCAAAAAAAAAAAAAATAATAATAATAATAACAAAGATGGGAGATGTAGGTGTGGGAGTCACAATGATATAAAACCACAGAGCTGGGTAAAATCACCTGGAAAGGGAGTATAGAAAGCCAAAAGAAGATAACCAGGAACTGAACACTGAGGCAGACTGACATTTAGAATTTGGAAGAGGAGAAGCCAGTAAGGAAAACAGAACAAGAATGCCATATGTTATAAGAAGAACAAGAGAAAGTTCATCCTAGAAGCCAGGTGAAAAAAGTGTTGAAAGAAGTAGTCAACTTCCCTGAATGCAGCTGAAAGTTTGAGTGAAGAGACTGAAAGTTCACCATAGGATGCAGCAATGTCGGGACTGTTGATCTTGATAAGATCTCCAAGCTCCAGAGGAAGCTAGAACTGGAGACAAAAGCCTGACTGCCTGGTTCAAGAGAAAATGGGAAGTGAGAAGTAGAGACAGTAATTATAGATCTCTTACGAGGAGCTTTGCTCTTAGTAGGAACAGAGTAAAGAGGCAGGAGAGAGGCCGGAGAGAGACTACAAGTCTTTTAATTTCAAATAAATTAGTGTTAGTATAAAATAAAGTCAATGTGGACCGAGTAGGGGACTCTGAGTGAGACCTGAAATTTCCTTTTTATATTTTCAACAGCTCTGCAAGGGCTAATGTGTGCACCAGCATGGATGCACTGGTTGTTAACAGCTGCTGTCTCCTCTGGTTGATCAATACCTCCACTGTATCAGTAGTTAAATATTCTGACCATCACTCTTTGTGAAGTCAAGAGGGCTGCTTTTCTGAAACAAAACAAAACAACACTAGGCTAAGTTTACTGTATCTAGAATGCAGTGGAGTTTTAGAAACAATAGGCTGGAACCTTGCTGCTCTACTAATGTGATTTCCTTCTGTTTTCATCTTTCTCAAAGAAGACAGTCACAGAGTGTCTGCCTCTGACCCCATGGACTGCCTGGCAATAACATGAACAGAAAGTAAAACCTTTAGAGCAATGGATTTGAACTACCAGAAATCCCAGGCCTTTCTTCAATGAGTTTTAGGTCAAGAGTGTTCATCCTCTGAGCTCTAGAGAAAAATTATCAACCCTCAAGTAAGAGAGTAAAGGCTAGAAAAACAAGATATATAGAGGCAGGTTGGAGGGATGGAAAGAACAAAATACATTTTGTTGTTGGAGAATTATACCTCAGTGAATCTAACTTTTCTGAACCTATTTTTAGTTCAGAGGTCATTGGCCAAGAAAAACCAAAAATACATTGTTTTACTTGTTGGAAACCTAGGAGAGTGATTCTACCACCCTCAGGGTCCTTTTGAAAAACAAGTTTCCAAGCTGGGGTAAAGAAGCCTTGCATGCATGTCAGCAGTTGCCTGTCTTTATATTGACATGTTCCATTCAGAAAAGCCCGAGGTGACTATAGTGGGCTTGGTTTATAGAATCCACTCAGCACTTTTAGACTGAATGTGAAGTCTATACAAGAAATTCCTAGTAACTTATGCTACTTCCACATAGAATTGTATCTATTAATTGAATTGTATCATACAATTCAATGAATTGAACACTTATTGAATACCAACTATATGCAATGCATTTATTCTCAAAGAATATCAAATGGCATTAATAAATAAAGAAACTATGCTCTTCCTTCTGCAGATATAGACAATGAGGGTCAGTGATGTCACAAGACTCCTCTCATATTATAGTCCAACAGACAACTGGTAGAGAAAAGATTAGATGAAGTTAAATCAGTATCACTGTGTTTCACTGCATCCCCCTTATTAAGAATTCTATTTAACAGGAAAAAAAATCCTGTTAAGAAGATTGTATTTTCATACTATATTCAGAAAAGCAAACCAACATTTATCATAAACTTGCTCTGTATCAAGCACTTGATCCACAATAAACCACATGCAAATACATGTGGCAAGGAAAATTTTTCTCATTTTATAAGGGAATAAAACTGAGGATCAGAGAACAGTCAAGTAGCTTGCCCAGTGCTGCACAATCAGTATTAAAAGGGTTGGTTCCCAGGTCAGTCTGACTCCAGAGATTTTTTTTTTTATATCGTATCAAGCTTGTTCATTACTTTTTTCATTATGCTCTAACATTGCAACTATCTTCCCACCTAAAAGCCAATTGTCATGTCAGTGTGTATTTCCCTTGGAACTTACATCTGTAATTAAAACTTTCCCATTAGTGGTATGTTGTAGCTCATCTTGAAATAATATTTTCTTAGAATTATCTTGGTACCTGCAGCACATGAGGAGGGAATCCTGTCTCATTTCCATTGCAAAGTCCAAGAATGGCAGTGGGTCTGTGTTCACAAAGCTGCAAATACGCAGGCTGAGGTGCACATTTAACTCTGGATGGTTTGTGCTGGGCTGTTCTCAGTCGCTTCAGCTGTGTCTGACTCTTTGCCACCTATGGACTGTAGCCCGCCAGGCTCCTCTGTCCATGGGATTCTTTAGGCAAGAATACTGGAGTGCGTTGCCGTGCCCTCCTCTAGGGGGATCTTCCCAACCCAGGAATTGAACCCATATCTCTGGTGTCTCCTGCATTGCAAGCAGGTTCTTTACCCCCTGAGCCACCTGGGAAGCCCCTAGATGGTTTATGGCCATCTTAGAATTTTTACTGCCAATTCATAGATTTGGCTCTAAACTTAGAATACTTCCAGTAATGAATACTCTCTTCCCAACTTCTTTGCACTTCAGTTTTCTCACCTGAGGATATTTTCATCATACTCTGATGGCAGACTCCTGTATCATTGTACTAGAAAACAGGATTTGGGGGCGATTTTTTGCCCACTAGTGTTGACTTTTCCCTAGTGGCTCAGATGGTAAAGAATCTGCCTACAATGTGGGAGACCCAGGTTCAATCCCTGGGTTGGGAAGATCCTCTGGAGAAGGGAATTGTTACCCACTCCAGTATTCTTGCCTGGAGAATTCCATGAACAGAGGAACTTGGCAGGCTACAGTCCACGGGGTCACAAAAGTCGGATGATGATGAGAAACTATCACTTTCACTTCAGTGTTGGCTATTAAACTTTGCAACTTCCTAAAAAGACACAACTTTTATGTTTCTTTGGAAGTTGTATAGCAGTGAGATTTGTGCTACTAATGCATTATGGCTTGACATATCATGAAGTGATAAAATTTTGTGTTATGTAGGTAACTCAAGGTAGCACAAAAACATGAGAAAGATAACTATAAGAACAATATAACACACATAACACATATTATCTTTATAGCTTTCTTTCTTGTGTTTATATATAAATATGGTTATATATATATTATGACTTTATGTAATGTGTATAAAGAAGACTGAGTGTCAAAGAACTGATCCTTTCAAATCGTGGTGTTGGAGAAGACTCTTGAGAGTCCCTTGGACAGCAAGGAGATCAAATCAGTCAATCCTAAAGGAAATCAACCCTGAATATTCATTGGAAGGACTGATACTAAAGCTGAAACTCCAATCCTTTGATTACCTGATGCAAAGAGCCGACTCATTGGAAAAGACCCTGATGCTGGGAAAGATTGAGGGCAGGAGGAGAAGGGGGCAACAGAGGATGAGATGGTTGGAGGGCATCACTGACTCAATGGACCAGAGTTTATGCAAACTCCAGGAGACAGTGAAGGACAGGGAAGCCTGGCCTGCTACAGTCCATGGGGTTGCAAAGAGTCAGACATGATTTAGAAACTGAACAACAATACAAAAATATATATATTCTGCATAACTCTCTAAAAAATCTATTTTATTTTATCTCAAGTCTTCCTTGTTCTATATGTTATTGAAGTTACTGTGTTTCTGGGAACCTCTCCAAGGATTAATTCTTTTTGCTAATAATTATGATAGGTAGAAAATGACACAATTTTTATAAATATAATGTTATTAATAATCCATTTAAAGCCTGTCTTGATATTTGATTTTAAACAGAATTATCAGTGCAAGCAACATTGAAAAGTACATCACTAATGTTATGGGATTGAAGCCCCATATAATAGCTCTGTGCAATATATTAGATTTCTAATGAAATGTGTCATATTTAGAAATATTACAAACAATACCCTGTGGAAACAAAGTAACAATGAACTTTGGGAAGATGGTAAAAATGATCAGAAAATAATTTTATACTACCTCAGGACAATATCTCATAAAATTTTTATTTGTAAAATTGGTAAGCTTATGGTTCTGAAAATTGACTTTTAATGCACAGAAAAGCTACATGAAAGCAATCATAAAAACTAAACATAAAACATAAAATTTTGCCTTCAAGCATTGAATTGTACTTGGTGAGTCATAGGCAAATTTGAAATTATTACATTTGCAGTTGCCAAAGGCTTTGCTTTATGGATATCTGTAACACATATAGATAAATCAATTAACATGTTATTTTTCCTATATAAATCCAGGTGCACTTGATTTATTACTTCTCACTAGAGGAGAAGTTGGCCAATCCACATCATTATGAAACTGTCCAGGTAATAGACTATCTTCAGAAATTAGTTTTATAAAGGTTCCAACTTGTTTTACAAAGTTATAGCTTGCTGACAGATCCCCACTCCCACTCTCATTTCAGAGATACTAGGTTTTTAAAAATTGTATTTCTCTTTTAAATAATAAATCCACTCTTTAACAACTAAATACCCATACTAAGAACTTCAAAGAATCAGGTATCATTTGCCTTTAAATATAGATACATGATTGCATTAGCCAGAAATGCAGACTTCTTCATATTTCTTTTTTGGAAAAATACAGACAAAGAATGCTTGGGGGTTATAATGTAAGCAACTACAGGAGATACTAATTAACTCAGAATCAGTGAAAGATTTCAATTGTACTTCCTGAGGCTCAATTACATGCAATGAGAAAGAATATACATGATCATAATTAACATTTTTTCTATTTTTCTTTTTCAAGTCAATGGTTATGATTTAGTATGCCCTCACTGACAATTATATAGCATGATCTATAGGTTACGCATTCTATGATCCAAAATAAAGATATGCCCTCTAAAGTTATTTAAATGTAAGGAAATGAATTTCCTTTTACTAATATTATTGAACATTTTGCTTGCCATCCCTCCAGCCAGGCACTGAGACATGAACTGTTATGACAAACAGCCACTATTCAATGAGCTAATGAAACAGGCTCTGCACCAGCATAGTTATTTACATACATTTCCTTATTTTTTTTTAATCTTTAAAATAATGATACAAGGTGAGTTTTCCTTTTCCCATTTTGCAGTTATGGAAACAGGTTCAGAAAAGGTATTTGACTTACTTACTGTAATATATAAGTGGAAAAGTAGGAGCCAAGCCCCGGTCATCTCAGTCTTATATCTGCTGTTTTTTAAACCCCATTTAGAAGGATGAGTAGGAATTTAGCATATATTGCTTCTAAATGACCTATTACTGTGTTGGTTTAACTACTGCTTTTTTTTTTTTAACGTAGCTTGTCTTTTCCTTTCATGACATCATCTTTTATTGGCTAAATGTTTGTACACATGGCAGTTTGCTGTGTCAGCCTCTCTTTTCCACATTGGCCATACAGTAGTATTTCCAAGTTGATCTAGTTCTAGGCTCTACCTTCATGAGGTTTACAGTTTGAATGTAGCATAAACACACAAACAGAATAACTTCAGAAAATGATTAGTGCCAAAGAGAAAATAAGCTAGGATGATTGGCTAGGAGAAGTTACTGTAAGTAGGGCTAGAGAAGATCTCTAGGTAGATTAAACCCCTCAAGTGAAAGGTATCAGGTAATGTGATGTATGTTATGGATGCAACAGGGAACAAAACAGACCAACAGAGATGCCACTCTCAAGTATAATAACTTAAGTCAAGAGGGCTTCCCAGGTGGCACAGTGGCAAGATGTGGGTTCTATCCCTGGGTAAAGGGAAGATCTCCTCGAGTAGGAAATGGCAACCCACTCCAGTATTCTTGGCTTGAAAATCCCAAGGACAGAGGAGCCTGGTGGGCCCATGGGTTGCAAAGAGTCAGACATGACTGAGCATGATAGCACATACAGAGAGAGCAAATGATGAAAGAACTAGAGTCAACTAGGTGAAATGAGGTAAAATTAGTAAGTGCTGTGAAGGAAATAAAGTGAAGACTGAGAAAGAGAATAACAAAGAGGCCATGCAGGAGGCATCCTGGAAGAAGTGAGACCTGATCTGAGAACTGAGGATGGGATTGATCCAACCACACAAAGAGAAGAGAATATTGTGCAAAGCAAGTGCTCAATTCTCTATGAGGGTATTCTGCTTGGTCCTTGGGATACAATGGTGGAAAAAAGCCTATGGACACTATAATGTATCGGTGCTTGTGAACAAGTTGGGCATGAATCAAATAATGATGGAAATAGAACCCCTTGTTTAATATATTGTTTGCAGATATCTTTTCTCATTCTGTAGGTGGCCCTTTCATTTCATTGATAGTTTCCTTCTCTGTGAAGAAGATTTTTAGTTTGTTACAGTCCTGTTTGTTTATTTTTGCTGCTGTTTCCCTTGCTTGAGGAGAAATATACAAAAAAATATTGCTTAGACTGAAGTCAAAGAGCATACTTTGTATGTCTTCTAGAAGATTTATAGTTTCATGCCTTACATTTAAGTCTTTAATTGGTTTTAAATTTACTTTGAATATGGTATGAGAAAGTAGTCCAGTGTAAGTCTTGCATGTAACTGTCCAGTTTTCCCAAGACTATTTGCTGAAGAGTCTTTTTGCCTTTGTATATTCTTGTTTACTTTGCCAAAGACTAATGCCTATATAAGTGTGAATTAATTTCTGGGTTGTCTGTTCTACTTCCCTGATCTGTATGTCTGTTTTCCTGCCAGTACTATACTGTCTTCATTACCATAGTTTTGTCCTATAGTTTGAAATCAACTTGCACTATAGTTTGAAATTGCTCTTCTTTCAGCCTCTTCTTCTTTCTCAAGACTATTTTGTCTATTCAAGGTCTTAAAATTATTTGTTCTGGTTCTGTGAAAAATTCCTTGGTATTTTATAGGGATTGCATTGGATCAGAAGATTGTCGGGTATTATGGTAATTTAACAACTTCCAAATCTAGAAGTACAGTGTATCTTTCCATCTGTTTGTGTTACCTTCAATACCTTTCATCAGTTATCTTACAGTTTTCCAAGTATAGGTCTTTTACTTCCTTAGTTAGTTTTATTCCCAAGTATTTTATTATTTTTGATGCAATTGTGAATGGGGCTTTCTAGATTTTTTTCTTTCTGATAATTTAGTGTATAGAAACACCACATATTTCTGTATATTAATTTTATATCCTGCAATTTTATTAAATTCATTGGTGAGTTCTAGTAGTTTTTTACTGGTGTCTTTAGGATTCTCTATTTATATAGTATGTTATCTGCAAAGAGTGACACTTTTACTTCTTTTCCAATTTTGATTACTTATATTTTTCTTGTCTCATTCTTATGGCTAGGACTTCCAATACTATGTTAGATAAAAACTGGCAATAATGGGCATTTTTAGCCTGTTCTTCCTCTTGAAAAACTGCTTTTAGCTTTTTACCATTGACTATGATGTTAGCTGTAAGCTAGTCATATATGGATTTTATTATGTTAAGGTATGTTCCCTTTATACTCACTTTGTGAGAGGTTTTATCATAAATGAATGTTGAAAATTTTCAGATGTTTTTCTGCATCTATTGAGATGATCATATGATTTTTACTCTTTAATTTGTTAATCTAGTGTATCACATTGGTTGATTTGTTGATATTGAAAAATCCTTGCATCTCTGTGATCCCACTTGATCACAGTGTATGAACCTCTTAATTGTTAGATTTGGTTTGCTAATATTTTGTTGTTCATTTTTGCCTCTATGTCCATCAGTGTTACTGGCCCATAGTTTTCTTTTTTGTGTGTGATATCTTTGTCTGGTTTTACTATTAGGGTGATGCTGGTTTTGTAGAATGAGTTTGGACGAACTCCTTCCACTACAATTTTCTGGAGTAGTTTGAAAAGGACAGAGGTTGACTCTTCTCTAAATGTTTGCTGGAATTAACCTGTAAAGGTCTGATCCTGGACTTGTGTTTGTTGGGACGGTTTTTTTTTTTTTTTAAAACGAATGATTCAATTTCATTATTGGCAATTAGTCTGTTCATACTTTCGACTTCTTCCTTTTTCTAGTCTTGGGAGAGTGTACATTTCTAGGTATTTGTCCAATTCTTCCAGGTTGTTCATTTTATTGGTGTATAATTCTTTATAATAATCTCTTGCTATCCTTTGTATTTCTGTGGTTTCAGTTGTAACTTCCCTTTCATTCCTGACATTACTGATTTCAGGCACTTTCTCTTTCTTTCTTGATGAGTCTGGCTAAAGACATTTTTGTATATCTTTTCAAAGAACCATCTTTTAGTTTCATTAATCATATGTATTGCTTTTTAGTAGCCATTTCATTCATTTCTCCTTTGATCTTTATGATTTCCATTCCATCTACTAACTTTGGGTTGTATTTGTTTTTTTTTTCTAGTTCATTAGGTGTTAGGTTAAGTTATTTGAGATTTTTCTTGTTTCCTGAGGCAGGTTTGTATTACTATAATCTTCCCTCTTAGAACTGATTTTGATGTAACCCAGAGATTTTGGATTATTTTGTTTTCATGTCATTTGTTTCCAGGCATTTAAAAATTTCCTCTTTGATTTCTTCAGTGACCCATTGGTTGTTTAGAGCATATTGTTTAGCCTCCATATGTGTATTTTTGCAATTCTTTTCTTGTAGTTGATATCTACTCTCTCTCTCTCTTTTTTGGTTATTCTGCTTGAGTAATTTCCACTACTCCTTCTGTTCACTGATCTGTTCCTCTGTATCATTTAATCTACTATTGATTTCTTCTATCTTTTTTTCTTTTAGTTAAATTATTCTTCAGCTCTGTTTGGTTCTTTTTCACATCTTTCTAACTCTGTTAAAAACTTCTAACTTCTTACTCTGTTCATCCATTCTTCTTTGAATTCTTTGAGCACCTTTATGATCATAACCTTAAACTGTCTTTCAAGTATTTTGCTCATCTCCATTTTGTTTAATTCTTCTTCTGGGGTTTTATCTTACTCCTTCATTTGGAACATACTTTTCTCTGTCACCTCATTTTACTTAATTCACTGCTTTTATTTCTTTGTATTTGCTGTTAGTTTTATCTCCTGATATGAAGGAATGACCTTATGTAGGAAATGTCCTATGGGACCCAGCAGGGCACTCCTCTCTGGTCATCAGAGCTATATGTTTTAGGGGTCCTCCTATGTGGGTTATATGGGTCTTTCTGCTGTGGTGGGCTGACTACTGTGGGCAGTGTGGTAGAAAAGCTGGCCACTGATCTGTTGCCTATCTGACCTTGCCTGTGTGGAGGCTGCCAGCTGCTGGTGGGCAGGAATAGGTTCTGGTGCATCTGGCTGCACTGTCAAGGGCATCCTGGTCCTGAGGCTGGCCCAGAGGCAACTGGTTATGGAGTGCTGGGGGTCCTAAGGCAAGTGCTGACCCACTCATGGGTGGAGGTGGGTCCTAGAATGGCTGCTAGTTGTGAGGTCCTGAGACCATGGTGGGGGAAGGGTTGCATGGTTGGTGTCTGCCTGCTATTGGATGGGGGGTAGGTGGGGAAAGGGGAGGGGTCCAACATGACAGAGCTGGTGATGATCTGCTGGTGAAGCCAGATCTTGACACGACTTGCTAAGAGCTCCAGGGTGTTCCAGAATTGGTGTTAACCTGCTAGGTGGTAGGGCTGAGGCCCTGGTAGCACCAGCATCCCTGGTAGCACCAGCCTGCTGGAGGATGGGCTATGTGTTGACATGGCTGGCTGTAGAGCTTCACTAGTCCTGGGGCTAATACTGGCCCACAGGTGGGCAGATCTGGGTCCTACGGTCTCTGGATACAGGGCCCAGAGGTTTCAGAGCTGACTTAAGCCTGCTGGTAAGTAGTTTTAGGACCCAGGGAGTTCTATGGTTAGTGCCAGCTGACTGGTGGGCAGAGCTGTGTTCCAGGGTCTCTGATTGCAGGATCCTGAGGCTTCTGGAGTGACTGTTGGCTGGCAAGTGGATAGGGCTGGGTCTGGGCTCTCTGGTGGGTAAGACCTGGTCCTATGACAACTGGGGGCTTGGGGAGTCTTAAGACAGCTGGCTTGCTGGTGGGTGGGGCTATGTCCCTGCCCAGCTAGCTGATAGACCTGCAGTGTCCTAGGACTGGTATTGGTAGGCAGAGCCAGCTCCTGGAGCTAGTAAGCTAGAAGGCAGATTCCAAAATTGTGCTTAATGGCACCCATGTCTTTGTAGTAGGGTGAGCTCCCCAAAATGGCTCCTGTGAGTTTCTAAGTCCCAGGGCGTTTGAATTGCTTCCTCCCTATCCAAAAGGCTTTCCAAGATCAATGAGTGTGTATTACTCAGCTTGCTTTCAAATCACTGTGTCTACCTGGGGTCATAGAGCATTGAGATTTTCTGTGAGCCCTTTAAGAATACAGTCTGTATTTTTCATAGCCCCCTGGCTCTCCTGAAAGTAAGCCCCACTGGTCTTTAGAGCCAAATGTTCTAGGGGTTCAGCCTTCCCAGTGTAGGACCCATAGGATTGGGAACCTGATGTGGATCTTGGACCCTTCAGTTCTTGGGGAGAACCTCTGCAATTGTAATAATGCTCATTTATGTGTTACCTAACTGGTGTGTGGGGGGGTGGGTCTTGACTATATTGTGTCTCCATGCCTCCTATCTCACTGTGGTTCCTTCTTTCTATCTTTAGCTGTAGAAGTTCTTATCTCCTTCTCTCCAGGTCACTCTCATAGATAATTGCTCTTTAAACAGTTGTAATTTTGGGGTGTCCAGGGCAGGAGGTGAGCTCAGGGTCTTTCTACTCTGCCATCTTGGTCAATTCACCAATCCTCTTTTCTTATAACATTTTGATGTAAGTTCTGTTTTCCCCAAGATAGATCCTCTTACTAGAATACGTAGTAAAATAAAAAATGCAACCTATAGAGCTGCCACAATGTTCAATGCATATTATTTGAACACTATTGCTAAAGCTATAAAAATGCGAATGCTTTGCAAAATTTCTGTGAGCTAGTAGAAATGTTTTTGGTGTCCTACATAAACCTAAGTCAATTTGCAACATTGCTTTCAACTATAAAACAGTTAAACATGGGCATATGAGTTAAGATCCATAAGAATACTGAGAAAAGTGATTAAAACCTCAGGATTCCCAAGTCCATGGTTAATGCTATATGCCTTAACCATATTTAAGCTAGTATTGATTTCATACTCAAGTTATCATTTAGATTGATGGTTATTTAGAGTAACATCAGCCCGGCAGTTTCCTTGGCCAGTATTTACATCACATTTCAAAACTTTTTAATGTTTACGTTAACCAAAGCCAATATTGTTTATCCTTGAGTCAAGATAATTACTTCGGTAAATGACAATGGCATAAATCAGATAACCATATAAAAACTCACCACTGAAAACAGTTATGTGCATATCATTTCCCCCAATGCCTCTATAATTAATAAGAAAACCACAATCTTATTTACCTCCCTGAAATGGGACATTAGATATTGGTATTCACATACACACCTAATTATTTTCAGAGAACATTTGGCCATGTAAATTAAAAGGGCAGAGAAATTATCTGTTCTATCCAAGTAAATCTATTTTCCTCCATCTGGTACAAATTTGTGTTTTCTCTGAGTCAACTTTCTCTTTTCTATCTGGTTTCACACTATCAAAGTAATTAAATTAAATAAAGACATGACGGAAAATAAAATCAAACCACTTGTTTGAACGTTGACAAAAAATTGATTTTTCGCTTTTAAAGTGGCTGCTCTGCCAACCTATAAACATGGTAAGTCTTTAGACAGATTTATTTTCTTACTATTTCTTTTTCTGACTTACATGATAATTTTGGAGTATGTTTATATAGACTTGTTATAACATACTTATACATCCATATTAATCTGATAATTTTGCATGTGGAAATCTTTCTACTAAGGAAATAACTTAAAATAAAAAAACCTTGGGCATAGTTTCAATTTATTATTACCCAATCTAATGAAAAAATAGAAACAAACTTAGACAGAAGAATAAAAGTAATTATGGCATATCACTCCATGGAAAATTGTATAAGCGTCTCAGAATTATAATTATGCAAACTTTATGACATATTGCTAAGTTAAAAATACATAATTTATAAAATTGAATGTACACTATAAGTATAATCTTGCCTATATACAGTAAATAAAAATCCAAATTAAAAACTAGCAATATGGAGATAATATACCAAATTTGTTCTGTTATTGTGGTAGAATTACAGATGGTTTAAAAAGCCCTTGTTTTTCAAATTTCTAAAGTGTTCACATTTTATTTTAATTTCATAGCTGAAATATTTATAGGCACACTCTAGACACACATTTTTCAGAGCAATTCCTTTTTTTAAAAAATCTCTCTTTAATTCTAATAGTCAATTTCTTTCTTTAAACTCTAACCTTATATTGTCTTATAAATCTTGCTTTTATTCAATCATGCTTTTATTTACTTTTCGTTGAAGCAATTCTTTTTCAGCTCTGGGTTCAAAGGGGATATAATATCACCTGCATTCTCCCAATGTCCCCAGTGTGCCGTGAGATTTAATGAGATAACACATCCGTGCAGCACTTTAGACTCCATAGAGAAAGAGGCTATATAAAAACAATGCATTATAATTATTTATGTTTTATAAAACCCACAGAGATATTAGAGCTACAATTTACCACAAGCAGACAGGGTTGGACTCAAGCCAAATGCAGGCCAGACAATGTCCCTTAATGCCAATCCCTACGAGGCAGGAGAGGGAGGAAGTGGCTCCCTGCTCTGAGCGCGCTAAAGGCAAACCCCACTCCTGCAATGTTAAAACCATGATATTTTGGTTTTTATGTACAATCTTCTGAAAATATAGTGTGCCATTTGGGTTTGCTTAATATACTGTTCTCCCTGGCTCTGCTGAGTTCCAACTGAGTGCATCCTCAATTATTTATGAGAAATAAGCTCCCAGAACCAGGGTTATAATTCAGCTGTTACTGATTACTAGAAATCATCAGATGATCTGAGGCATTGTTACTAAGGAAGAATAACACAACTTCTGAATTGAATTAGAGGTCATTTAGTATAGCCACCCCTTATCTCATGTACAAATCCCTTAGCCAGCTGCTCATGAGTGGTCAATCACTTTCTGAGCATTTGTAGAAAATGGACACTTTTACTTTCTAAAAAAAAACTCTGACACTTAGCATGTTCTACTCTGCATTTAACTAGATCCTGCCCTCCATTGTTCTGCTTTCTGAAACCGCTGTAAGTGTCCTTCCTCTGACTTAAGTCATTTCACTACGCTTTGCTTCTTCATTCATTTGTTTAGCCAACACTTTGCAGGTAATGTGTAGGCTCCCTGTGAGGCTCTGGGAACACACAGGTTTGATACTTCTCTCTACAGGATCTCACAGTCTAATGGGACACAGACGACAGGATAGAAAAATAATCAAATACGGCAGTGCTATGGAGAAGGCAATGGCAACCCATTCCAGCACTCTTGCCTGGAAAATCCCATGGATGGAGGAGCCTGGTAGGCTGCAGTCTATGGGGTCGCTAAGAGTCGGACACGACTGAATGACTTCACTTTCACTTTTCACTTTCATGCACTGGAGAAGGAAATGGCAACCCTCACTCCAGTGTTCTTGCCTGGAGAATCCCAGGGACGGGGGAGCCTGGTGGGCTGCCATCTGTGGGGTCGCACAGAGTCGGACACAACTGAAGTGACTTAGCAGCAGCAGCAGCATGTTGCAGGTAGAAAGTAAAATGCCAAAGGACAGAGTATCCTGCCTGAGAGCATTTAAAAAGGCTTCCCAGAGAAGGTGATCTTTATCCTCTGTTGAAAAGATGACTAAGATGGTTAACATTCTGTCAACTAAAGCAATTGTCAAAGAGCATAGAAATAGGTGTGAATGGTCCAGGCTTGTGCAGGGAAGGGTGAGAAGTTCAGTGTGGGTGAAAACTGAGTGGTAGGGATGGGGCTGGGGGACCAGCTAAGGGCTTTATTTCCAACATTTCCAAGATTGGACTTTATGTAACATGCAGTGGGGCCAACAGAGATTCTGGAGCTGATGAATGACGAGATCAAATCTGTCCTTAAGAAGATGACTGTAGCAATAATGTAGGAAGATTAATGATTAGAGTGGGGAGAGTCTTATACTAAAAAGTTACTGTAAAAGTCTATGCAAGGCATGATGATGCCAATGATAGGAAGTTGGGAGAGAGATTTGAAAAATTAATGTTGGTATTGATGTCAATATATTGGATATAAGAACCAAAGGTATGGAAGAAACAAAATCGAATCTGAATAGATGGTGACATCATTAACAACAACCACAAAATATAGGAGGTAGAGCAATTTGGGGGACAATGGCAAGGTCATAAAACAAGCTCTGATGTCAAGTATGAGACTCCTATGGGATACTGAGTGGCAGTGTCCAGAAGTCAAGTGGTCTATCAGTCTACAGCTTGGGGAAGAGGTCAAAGTTGAAAAGAAATTAGAAAAAAATATTCCAAATAAAATAAACAAAATAAAATTGTTTAGAGGAACTCAGTTGAATACCAAGTGAGGCACTGAGATGATACCTCTTCTCCTGCTAATTCTGCTGACTCCATGAACTCATTCAAAAGACAATACTATAAATGAGGAATGAATGAAAGGAGCTTAATTTAACTACACTTTTCTCCTTTATAATTTACATTTGGGTTTAATTTTGTTGTTGTTTGATGAATGTGGTTCTTTTCCTTTATCTGTTTTACATGTAATCTTGTCACTATCATTCTTTTCTTACTCATCTGTCTTCCCCAAGGCATCTCCAGAAGAAAAGGATATTGAGGCATTTCAAGACCTTTTATGTTTAAAAAATTTCCTCATTATCCCCCACCCTCTACCACACATACACTATTACTGGGAAGTTGACCAATGAGTCTCACAATTGCACATGAACTTGGTTCTCTCTCTTACCAAGTGGCATCTGCCTTTTCCATTTCTTTTTTTTTTTTTCCCCTGACTTACAACAGACATCGACCACAGAAGATAATGTTCATGAACTTGCTAGGAAAATACTGGAAAGACACTGAGGATTCTCAATAGCCTAGAATTTCTAGAACTGCTGGCTTTGCCTCCCGCTAATAACTGTTTAAAGTGTTTTCAGTTCTGCTTCTTCTCAGGCTGATCCAGCCTCCTGCTTCAGGCATTCTTTCTGTTCTATGCACTCCATTCTTGTGGTGCTATATATAGCCTAGTCTATCAAGTTCCTCTATTCCTCCCATAGGATGGATATTCCCCCCAGTTCTCCCCAGTCCATCATACAAATGAACTCCTCATAAGCCAGTCCCTCAGGGCTCTCCACACATATCTGATCATAGCTGATTCAAGGGAAACACAGATTGGGTGATCATGGGTAATACCACATGTCTCAAACAGAATAACTAGGTAGAGTTTATGTAATTTCCAAATAGCCAGTGGAAAGGAAGTTTCAGATAAAACACAACTAAACCTCTTTTTGTTTTAGACATTCATTTTGACAAATTCAAAACACTATCTCATTACTAAGTTCAAACACAAACTTGATCATTGTAAAGCAATATAATCCAAAAGATACAGATTTCTAAACAAATATATAGAGCTGAAAAGGCCAAGTTATATAAGGAAAAAACTCATGTTTCAAACTATTGTGCATCATTTAAGTTTTACAATATCATGCATGAAATTTTAGTTTCCTCGGCCTTTGGAAATAATAATAAAAAACAGCACTGTATGTCCATTTACTTTGGGTCTGCTGATTTTATTATCTTTAATACTAATAAAAAGTTATATAAGTGTGCTGGTCAGATTAATTCTAATTTCATGCTTTTCCCAGTGATTATGGTTCTGCATAGAATTTTCAAAAGAACTGAGATGACATAAAATTTCTTCCTATGACTCTTCCTCTTTATAGCTTAATACTACTAAAAATTATTCCCCAAATTAAAAACACTTAGCTTTCTTTTCAAGAAAATGTTCTTTTTTCAGCTTTTAGTTATCAAGCATATATATATCTGTCTTAAGAAACAAAAGGGGAAAAGGCAAGTAAAGTAAATAAAAATGAAAAGAAGATAAATCTGTTCACTAGTCTCCTAAATGACCCCAATGCAGAAAAGGCTTTACTGAGGGTGATTGCTTGGGAAATGCAATTTCAGTGTTTTTTTTGTTTTTTTTATGCCATGGTGATATATCTACCAATTTCAGTGCTGTGTAGAGAATAGGGATGTCATTCTAAAAGCAGTTCTGATTTTAGAAATCACTTGGGATGAACTGTCAGAAAATATTCCAAACTATGTTCTAATTGCTATAAACTCACTTGAATTTTGACAAAAGCAATAGCCTGATTTTAATTTTTAATTTTTATTAAAAATCCACAAGTAAAAGATAATTATTTTTTCCCTGTGTGACTCATATCAGATTTCTGTATCAGAATCCGAATTTATTTGTATGCCTTGAATGATTTTAAAAAGTACGGCAGGCAAGTCTTTCCTAAAGAAGATAGGTTATTCCCAGAAATGAACTATTTTTAGAAGAAAGAGAAAATAATACTGAGAGTTTTTAAGAAAGTATCAATGATATGGGCATACACTTTGGATAAAAACTGGGTCAGTCGGAAACATAACCCATTGATTGGCTACTTTATCTTACCTGTCTTTCATTTCCTTAAATTGACATTTGAAGCCAAGACCATTATGGTCTTGAAGCACACTGTCTATTAGGAGCACCCTGCTTACTAGGAGCACCCTGCCTATGTCAAGTTGGCTGATTTGGTCTTTCTCCTCTGCTACATTGTAATAACTTGAAGGCAAGAACTATGTCTTATTCATCTTATATGTTCTTAATGCCTGATATAGTTTTGAGTACAGAGTAAGAGGATAAAAAATCAATTGAAAGAATGAGTGAGTGACTGAATCTATTCCATAAGGCAGCTGCATTTTACTAAGTTAGGGAAAAAATGACAGATTAAGTCCTCAGGGGGAGAAGGATGCTACTTCCAAGAGTGCTCAGCACTTCTCTGGGAACCGAAAAAGTAGATTCTAGAATGTATTCTCACATAAGGAGACATAGAACAGCACCCAGCACTCTGATCTGACAGGAATGTCAATTGCCAGGCTGTAGTTAATAATGGAGGGATATTACAAGCACTTGGAAAGAAACAACTTGTACTGCTTAAACCAACATATTCTAAACGAGCTTAATTTTCTCCATTATGAATTCTGCTAAAACACCCTGACAACCTGATTCCAGTTTTCATAGTAGTTAAAATAACTACCTTATTCATATTTTACTGAATGGGTGACTTTTTTTTAGCATGTTTTATAATAAATAAATTTACTTATTGTTTGTTTAAACAAACAATAGAAAATTTGTGTAACAGAGGGCCTGAAGAATGAGTTAAATTGATCTATCATCTACTAACTTTCATGGAAAAAAATTAAATACAGATTTGCAAAAGTTTGAAGATAGTCCATCACACTTTATGATCTAAGCCTTTGAAAGTGGTAAGGAGATGTATCATTGATATCAGTCTATGGTATTTTAAGAGGGGCAAAAATACAGTTTGCTTGAATTCTTATACCAGTGAATCTCTGTTATCAATGTATACTTGACTAATAATAATAATATAGTTTCAGTACTCACTGTGATTAAGAAAGGCTTTCACCCCCAAATTTTTATTAAATCACTGTCACAAGACTTTAAACCTAGAGATACAAGCTAGGATGTAAAGGAATCAGCTCCTTAGCAAACACAGCACCCTTTAAGGATGACAAAGTGATCCTTGTAGAGAAACATGAATGCTTGACGGGAAAAGAGGTCTAGTCTATTGTAATAATCCTAATGCTTTACTTCAAGCTTCCTTCTGTGTTTTGGGTTCTTTTTTTTTTAGTTTGATCCTTGCTGTCATCAGCACAAATTACCCCAAAGATAACAAAAGTCTCCTTTTCTTAATCTAAAAACAAGAACTACAGTTGAAATAAAATGCTTTCTCCTTTGTTCTTTTTCATATAACTAGGTCTAGCATTAACAGTCCAAAGAAAATTTAGGAAAATAATTGAGATATACATTCAATAAATATAAAGTTAGATATAATGCATATACTTATATACATGGTAATTAATAATACCATCACCTACTAGGCACTATGAACTTTTTATCCTGTGTTCTATCTTAAACTATGCTTTTGTAATTTCTGAGATGTCCTTAGTGTTAAATATTGTTGTTCTTTTAAGAAAATCTCCATAAAAACACTTCTTATAGCCTCCCAAACACAACTCCCAAAGGTCCCTCTCTTTTTGTTTTTCAAACACAATGCCCATATAAGATTCTAACTGGAAGCTGAGTCAAGTATTTTCTATTACTCCGTTGGTCCCTGTTTGTGATTAACCCTCTCACTAAATCATAAACATATCCCTCTGAGGCCATGATGCTCAGGCTTGACTCACTGGATACTACTCTTAGAGAGTCACTTCAGTGACTCTGTCTGCTTGTGTGCTAAGTTACTTCAGTTGTGTACAAGTCTATGTGACCCCATGGACTGATCCCTATGTGATCCCTATGTGATCCTAGGTTCCTGGCAAGAATACTGGAATGGGTTGCCACTTCCTCCTTTCGGGGATCTTCCCGACTCAGGGATCGAAGCTGTGTCTCTTATATCCCCTGCATTGGCAGATGGGTTCTTTACCACTAGCACCTCAATCACTCTACAGTGAGATTCAAATATAGGTATTTTTTTTAACAGCTCAGGAAATTCTAATATGCAGCTGATTTGAAATCGTTGCTCTTAGAGCTGACTATAGAAACATTTTACGGAAAAATTCTAATGATAGGGACAGCTACTGTTTTTGTACTTATTTATTATTTTTTTTTTACTATTTCTTTGAGTTTTAAAAAATGTTGTCCTGTCACTTTGGTTCAATGATTGGTAACTCTTGTAAGAAAAAATCATCTCTATTATTAAGCAAAACACAAAGTTCCCTAAGAGGGAAGTGACATTTTACTTGAAGAATGCTACGACCCTAAATTATTTTGGGAACAGAGCCAGATATAAGAAAATTAATTAATTACCTTGATGACTGTCTCTTCAGAACTCTCCTGTGCTCATGTGTGGAGGGTTTGGGATTTATGTGGAGAGTTTCTTTTGCAACTAAATACATATTTAAGCATGCTACCAAAACTGTGAGGATATGCTGCAAGATAGGAATCATTCAGAGACACTAATACCTTTTTCCTCTGTGAATACTTAAAACTTAAGTGCCTTTGAGCCCAAGAGTATTCTTGGGTCCACATCAGAGATTTTTATGATTCTATCACATTTGTGAGTTTTTTGGAGTTCAAATTTATTTCTACATCTGAGGTTTAACATCCATGGCTTTGAAATCCTTCCAGAATCTGTTGCCTACAGGGAAAATTTCAAACTTTTAATTTAGAAAACTATTCACCATGGAATAAAATATTACAGGATAGGTAAGAGTGATTTAATTACAAGATTACACATACACATACTATGTTTGTGTGTGTGTGTCTGTGTCTGTGTGTATATGTAAAGACAGACTGAATAAAAATCTTGATGGATAAAATTAACAAATTATATTCAGTTGTCTAAAGAAATGGCAAATCAATGTCCTTATCAGAGAAAAAGCAATTAAAATTAATTCATTGGCTTCTAAAATGATCTCTTCTCACAGGGCATCCCTTGGAGGGACATTATTTTCAATGATATGCTTACTTAATACAACTATTTGCAAAGGGACAACCACTTCAGTGAACTGAAGATTTTACTTACATTTGGCCTATTGCATCTTTCCCCCTGTGTTGGAAAACTCAGTTAAAATTCACATAAACTGTCAGCTAGAGTAGGCACTCAACTCTGAAATCACTCTGCTGACTGTTCTGGAGTAAATTGGTCAAGCTGCATTTGACACAATGAAGAGCAATGCAGCAACATATGCAGAAGTGACACAGCCTGGAAAACAGAACAAAGCATGTCCTGCTGCTCCAACTTCAACTATCATGCAGTGTGTGCAAGAGTCTAAGAGACAAACAGACTTATGAGTCCTTTGACTGCTGAGAAAAGGAAAAAGCGGAAGAGAGAGGAGGGGAAGAGGCTCTGTCATGCATCTGGTGTGCTGCACATTGCCTGTGTATTTTGAAGAAGAGATTATGGACAAACACACTCTGCCTTTTGAATGCAGAGGATGACCAAAACCCTATTAATCCATTTAAAGAGTGAAGGACACAGTACAGGCATCATTATGTAGGAACTAAAAGTTGTGCAGTTAAGATAATTTAGATCCACCCACATGGAATACTGCAAGTGGCATCCACCATTACTAAATCAACATGTCATTTATGAATTAAATACACTGCCAAACATTTGTCCAAAATAATCTTTTCTAGAGCATACTAAAAGGAGAGCAGTGGGAACAAATAATAGAAGTCTTGCTTTCCAGCTAAGACCTAGATTGAAATGATGTAAGTTAACTTATTTAAAGGTAATCGAATTAAACAAACAAAATGATTTTATTTTTATGGAATGGATAGAATTTTAGAAGAAAGTAATTCAATGCTATAAAGGACACAGTTTCACAGATCTAAATTTCTTCATTTGTTAAAAGATGAAACCTTAGTTAGTAGATGATCTGTGAGGTCCCTTTTACCTTTAAAATATCCTGTTTTTCTACAAGTGAGATAAATTATCTGGTAGAAGATAAGAAGCTATATTGTCCCTAATTGTCATTTTATTTGCAGAACCATAAAAAAAAGAGACAATTAACAGTACCAGGCTCACTATTCAGTATACTTTCAATTTTAAAATGTAAAATTAATTACATCTTTATTGAAAAATAACATTAACAATCAGAAAATAAAGTAATAATCATGATATGTTGACTATGTAAATGGATCACAATTAGCTCTCTGTTCACCTTAATCCTTAAAGACTTTTGTACTAGTCTGTCTGGTCTGTGTTCAGTCCTTCACTATCTGTATGACAATTATCATGCAGATAATAACAATAGATACAAGTCATTTAGGATACGTTTTGTGCTCTACATTTGACATACGTTATTTAATTGTCACAGTAATATTATGAAAGTGTGTTTCATCTGTTTTATAAAATTAAGAAGATGTAAACAGATCTGAGAGGTAACATAACATACTCAAAATGCTCCATCTGCTCTGTGGCAATTCTGGAAAATGAGTTGAGGTCAGACAGAAATCAAGGTGCTGCTCTTTCCACCATTCTACATAAAAAAGGAAACTGAGGAGAACACACATTGAAGAAAGGGGAGCCGGTGAAATGAGCTGAAATTCAGAGCTAACACAATTCCCTCCAGACGACAAAGCTTAGTGAACACCACCTACACAGCCGTCCTCCTCAGGTGACAGCCCTTGACATGGCTCCATCTTCCTTCCCACCGCACCAGGCACCCAAGGTGCCGCCTCTCTTCCTTCTGCCCTTCACCCAGCCCTGAAGTCCCAGCTTGCAGCTTGGAAATCCCATTTCCCTTCCCAGTTTCCAGTTAGTTGAAATCTTTGGTCTGACCCCCACCCCCAGCCCCACCACCAGTGACTGGTTTAATGCAGCCAATCTGGGCAGGCTACTCTGCTGGGGGCTAACGTGAAAGATAATATCGAGAGAGGCAAGAACAAAGTAAATAAAAGGCATCCTGGTGGGAGGTAAGGGGGATCCAGCAACTCACAGTCCCTGTGTTGCAGGGAGAGATCAATTCTGACTCCATATTGAAATTGGCTCTTTAACTTGCTTTTGGTTACTCTTGTTATTATAATCATACACAATGGCTTGCCTCAGAGAATCCTGCCCCTTAAAGTGCCTTTGTTCAGAACCCTGTCTCCTTTAGATGGCAGGAAGGAAGCAACTGACACCCCCCCTGCCTGAGGCTTGCTATTCTGGGAGGTATTTGCAAGGTTAATGGCTTTTTTGTTTCCTCACTTCCCCTTATCTCTGATCCATAAAAGAACACAGCATCCAGACCCAGGTAAGATGATTATTTTGAGCCATTAGTTTGCCATCTTCTGGGTCAGCCAGCTCTCCAAGTCAAGTCCCTGTTCCTTGCCTCGACACCTCATCTCTCAGATTCACTGGCCTATTGTGAGGTGAGCAGAGCATACTTGGACTCCTAACAGCTAGGGGAGCAGGAGACAGAACCATGGCCTTTTTGCATCCAGGATCTCCTTCATGAAGTACTGACGGCATGAGTAGAAGATAAAAGAAAAGAAATGTGCAACTGCCTGACTGTGTAATGAGGGCTCTGTCCCTAGCAGTGACCCCATAAGCATGCTTAGAGTCACAGACATACACAATACTACACAGTTTACTGTCTGTGATCCTTATTTGACCCCACCAGACTCTGTACCAATATCAGTCCTTTTGGTGATATGCCTTTATCTGCCCAAATTAGGCTTGTGCATCTACCTCTTTGCATTACTGGTGATATTTTAACCTAGGTAGAAGTTTGATGTTCTAGAAGGACCAGTTACATAATTTGTGGACCTCAGCACAAAGTGAAATATCCCTTGTTCAAAACGTATGAGAAATTTCGAGACCCTCGAAGCAGAGCCTTAAACCAAGTGCAGATCCTCTGAGTACAGGACCCGTGTGACTGTACAGACTGCAGTCATGATGCTGGCTCCGGAGGCCTGTTCAGTCAACGTGGTGAAAATCATGCTCCCAGCTGGCTTTCCTCTGAGGACGTGAAAACCACTCATTGCCTCTGTTACTAAAAATACGTAGAGCAGCAGACATGTGCTTTTCATCATAACTCTTGCTTCTCAGTTGTCATTAATTAGTTACCTATAGTTCTGTGACATTGTCGATGTGGTTTTGAAAGCAAGCCTGCCTTTTCCTACTTCTAAACTAAGACCTGCTTTAGTATTTTCCCCTCATTGCCCTTGAGCTCAGCATTGACCAAGCCAGGCAACCTGCCAATCCAGGTTGCCCTCCCCGTGTGATTCTATCAGGCTTTCAAACTCCCTGTCAAGGCCATGGACATGGTCCTGACTCACGGCCTACCAAACACACTCAAGGATGATCAGCTTAGTGCCAAGCTCTTCCCACCAAAAATACTATTTCAGAGAGATCGTGAAACAGCACATGTGAAACCGTGAACATTTAAAGCCAGTCACTATAAGGGTCTTTTACTGATTATCATTTACTGATTTTAACTTTTTTTGTTTCTTTTAAATTGTGGTAAAATAACATAAAATTGACCATCTAAAACATTTTTAAGTTCAGTAGAGTTAAGCACATTTACACTGGTGCATAGCCTCATTCGCATCCATCTCCAGAACTTTATCTGCCCAAACTGAAACTCTTGTGTTTAACAAAATAATAACTCTCTATTTTATGTCCCGCCCCCTGAGCCCTTGGCAACCACCATTCTACTTTCTGCCCTTATGAATTTGACTACTCTAGGTATCCACATAAGTGAAACATATAATGCAACACTTTTTTGGGGGGATGGACTTATTTGATATTAACTTTTGATGTGAATTTGTTACAGCCGGCAGATAGTTACATACCAGCAGAGAAATGGGGGCAGGGGCCAGGTGGCAGGAAATCACACACTGGGGGCCCATCGGCAGACAAAGGAAAGCAGGAAATGACGGGAAATTGGGTGATGAGGTTTGAGTAGCAAAGAAAGGTGGGGGAAGGTGGGAGTCTCTCGAGTCCAAAAGTAAGCTTTTGCTCACAGTGCTCTCCTTACCTTACTCATAATGCACCAACACCATGACAGTTCCGTGTGTGTTAGTCACTCAGCTGTGTCCAAGTCTTCGTGATCCCACTCTTTGTGATCCCACGGTCTGGGATCCCATGGACTGCTGCCCACCAGGCTCCTCTATCTGTGGAATTTTCCAGGCTAGAATACTGGAGTGGGTGGCCATTCCCTTCTCTAGGGGTCTACCCAACCCAGGGATCGAACCTAGGTCTCCCACACTGCAGACTGATTCGTTACCATCTGAGCCACCAGGGAAGCCCAGAATATTTCTGATTTACGCTAATGGGGGCAGAAATCCCTCCTCCCCTCAGGAAAATGGAGCTGGGATGAAAATCAGGGAAGCCGACCCCTAAACTCCTCCTTCACCAGTGAGTATTCCTCCCCTTCATTGTATGCCCCTCATAACTAGCTTGCCAAAGAAACTCAATGTGGCAGCTCCTCATCTGCCTGCCCGCTTTCCCTCTAAGAGTGTATCCTTGGTTAAATAAATTTTCACTTTACCTCTCTGCTTCATCTCCCAACTATTTTGAGATGAAGGAAGAACCTGAAATTCACCACCACCAACAATATTTTTAGGTGAATGTGTAGAACTGGAGGAGAATCACAGTTCTAATTAGGGGCTATTAATAGACAACCACTAAGTTTTAGAGAATCTGCTTATCATTGTAGGAAATAAGGCCTGAAAAGGAGAGTTGGAGTTGATTTCTGGGTTGTAAATATTGTCTCTTTTACCACTTCCCTCAAGCTGGCTGTCTCTTTTTTCTTCACTTCTCCCTTATTTGTCAACAATGTTAACATCCTTCAAAGTCTTAGTGTCTCCATCTAAATTGCAAAGGTTTCTGTTTCTTAGGTTATTATAAAAGAAGAAAAGCACGTTTTTGCCTCATACTAATAAAATATCATTCAGGTAACCAGCTAACTCTTCCATTGTTAAGTATGTAATGATTTTTTTTTTTTTTTTTGACTAGGCAGCACCTTTTTTTTTTTGTTTCTTTGACTAATCAGCAGGAGGAGAAGGGGACGACAGAAGATGAGATGGTTAGATGGCATCACCAACTTGACGGACATGAGTTTGAGCAGGCTCCAGGAGCTGGTGATGGACAGGGAAGCCTGGCACGCTGCACTCCATGGGGTCACAAAGAGCTGGACAGGACTGAGCGACTGAACTGAACCAGCACCTTACTTCTGCTTTATTTATCCCCTGCTCACCCTTTGTACTGGGAATATTTTGCCTAGATATGCAAATCGTTGCAGGCTGACCTTGATAAATGGTCTGTGTTTGTGTAATTTAGATTAGTTCAGTAATTGTTTGGAACAGAGGCCAGAAATCTTCCCAAGGGTATTAAACATTCACTTTCAGGACTTGGTGGTCTGAGAAAGGGAAGGTGAGACCAAAGTTGCTTTACCACCTTTGCTCCAAGGTCATACCTCCTCTTGCTGCCTACAAGCAGCTGTCTCAAATCCATCAGCTGGGAGCAAGCTGAAAAGAAGGGAGTGTTCCCTGGATTTTCCAAGATGTTAAGATGTGGTAAAGCTGGCTAACCTTTAGAAAAAATAGCAAAGCCAAATGGAAAAGTTGATAAAAGTGGTCCTGTGGCCTTTAGACATGACTAGCAATCTGCTGTGGTTCTGCTTTAAAGAGCTGGTTCCCCAGAAGAGTTCTTGGGAGACTAGCTGGCTGACTGCTAGCTTTACGACCTATTTTAAGCTTGTTTTCTTATATAGAACTTTTTTATCTTTTAAAATATCTAAGGGCTCTTACCAACAGTGAATACCAGAAGGATTAGGATAACCTCTAAGAATCTTGAGTTTTTACAATTATTTTATTGAAGTATAGTCATGATTTACAATGTGGTGTTAATTTCTTCTGTACAGCATAGTGATTCAGAGATATCTATATCTATATATATATATGCATATATATATATACATGTACAGATACATATATACATTCTTTTTCATATTCTTTTTCATTAAGGTTTATCACAGGATATTGAATTGGTTCCCTGGGCTATGGAGTAGGATCTTGCTGTTCATCCAATCTGTGTATAACAGTCTGTATCTGCTTATCCCAAACTCCCAATCCCCCCATTCTGCACCTCCCAACCTCCTTGGCAAACACAAGTCTGTTTTCTATGTCTGTGAACCTGTAGAATCCCAAGCTTGATCTCTATCCCTTGGCTCCCCTTACCTGACTGACAGGAGGCTGAGTCCTGAAGAGCTTTCTGAATGAGAGAATTCACTACTGACCACAGCAGCCTCCTCAGAGAGCCTTGCTGCTTAGCATTTTTTTGTTCCATCAGTCCAATTTCCTTTAATATCCTCCCCAACGCCATCCTATCCCTTGAGCCCACAGCCAACACATTTTCGTTCCTTTTCCAGACTCTCTTTCATGAGCACTGCCGTAATTTCTACCCCAGTTCCTCATTCAACTAACTATATAACATATCCTGATGCCTGTTCTGGCAAGACTGCAAATTTTTTTGTGACGTGGTTACTTTTTCTAACATGTTCTGGCTAGCTCACAGACCAATCTTAGAAAGTAGTGCCTATATCTGAACCCAATGCCAACCCAGTTCATCCCCTCAGGAAAGAGTGTGACAAACACCAAGCCTGTTCTAGATGTTATGCCGCTTTTAAAACACGAAAACGTGCATATGGTCAAAAATTCAAACATGCCTATAGACATATGTGGTGATGGCTGTTTAGTTGCTAAGTTGTGTCTGACTTTTGCAACTCCATGGACTGTAGCCCAGTAGGCTCCTCTGTCCATGGGATTATCCCAGCAAAAACACTGGAGTGGGTTGCCATTTCCTTCTCCAGGGGATCTTCCCAGATGTAGGATTGAACCTGCATCTCCTGCATTGGTAGGTGGATTCTCTACCTATGAGCCACCAGGGTAGAGCCTGTAGGCATATAAATGCCTCTAATTTAAAAACAATCCCTCCCCTCCTTCAAAGTCTCTAGCCCACATCTCCCCCGCAACCCCCCCCCCCGCCCCCACCAAAGGCAACTACATGGTATCTCTTAAGAAAACAAATTCTTTACATGCACAGCTAAGTAGTTAAATGGCTAGAGATGAGAGGGTTGAGCTGTTTCTTCCTCAAGCCTCATATATTTTAACAGGAAAGGCCTTGCATAGCTGGAAATTGGCTAAAAAGTGAGTAGGCAAATGTGCTAAAATAGAGTTGTGGTGATACTGGCTAGCCTTTCCAGAAAAGTAGAAATTACAGCCAGATTACAGTGTTCATAAATGAGGTCCTATGGACTTTATATCTGATAGGCAAAAAATGAATCATCTTTTTTTTTTAATTGTTTTTTTTCTAAGTTATGAGTGAAGTTGAATCTCCTTTAATGTTTATTACCCATTTACATTTATCAACTATGTCTTATACTCATTTTTCTCCTTAATATATTTATTTCACCTAGAAGTGATTCTGGTATTAAATATTTAGGTTGAGAGCCAATTCTATTATGTTTTTTGCAAGCACCTAGCCTGTTACCTCAGCAGTTATTGAATAATTTATTTTTTCCCCACTGATGTGAAATATCAACTTCATTATACATTAGGTTATTTCTATATATCTTTTAGATGTGTTCTAAATCTCTATCTTAATCCAGTGAGTTTCTATTACTTCTTAATGCAGAAACTATTTTAGCTATGGTTTCATGATGTATTTTAATATCTGTCTCAGATATTCACAGCTAATTTTGCACATGTATTTTTCATTTTAAATGCAGAATTGTCAGGTCCAAAAAAGTCCTGTTGATTTGGGGAAAAAAAAAATATATATATACTGTAAAACATGTGTTATATATTTATATATTTTACACATGATTAAAAAATATTAAAATACTGGTGATATTGAACCTTGCTATTTAAAACAGAATGTGTTTTTTTCTTATATATATTTATAAATATATCTTTATATTTATATAAATTATATACATTATATTCTATGTTTACTATATATAATATATAAACATATTTATATAATTATTACTATATAATTATATAAATATTATAGAAACAGTTATATATAATTATTAATTATATAGGAATTGCATATTATATTTACTATTAATTATATAAATATATTAATAATTATGTTTATACCAAATATAATTTATAAATATATATAAGAAAAAGCAATATAAAATCATGTTCTGCTTTGAATAGCAAGGTTCAATATCACCAGAATTTTAATATTTATTATATATAGTTATATATATTTCTAGCAGGAATTTTCAAGACCTTCTTCACATAAACATTTTTATTAACTTTATGGGAGCTGGTATATCTTTTGTTGTGGTGGTTGCACTTGTAAATGGGATAACTTCTTTTATTGTATTGTCTAAATGGTTACTGATTATAGAAAAGCTATGTGATTTCTATATACTAATTTTAAAACCAAATATATTTCTAACACTGTTTCTAGTATTGTTTGTGCTGATTCTTTTGGTTTTCTGAGCATATGACCCTACTAACTAAAAACATGATAATTCTGCTTCCTTCTTTATACTTCTGATTTCTTTCTCTTGGTTAATTTCATTGGCTACTATTTTCTGAGCAATGGAATCATAGTATGGCAGATGTTCTAGATCGTTCCAATCATGGCCATTTCATTTTCTTTTTAAAATGACTTATTGATTGTTAGAGGCTAGGAGACTAAGCCTCTATCTTAGTTCTAGGGTCACTTCAAGCTTAGATCTGACCTATAATCTAGCTTACACTGAGAAGAAGAAAATGTCTCCTCATGAGATTTGGAGAGTGGGAGTGAGGCAAACTGTGCCATGCTTCTGGTCTGTTGATACTATAAACCAGGAGCACCGTCATAGACGTCCTGAGGTTTCCTCAATCATACAGAGACCCTGTGTCTAATGCCTTCTTTTGTAGGTATGGAGAGGTAGTGGGCAGAGCACTTGTTTTGCTGCCATAGGTCATGTCTGAGATGGTGTGGTCATGGAGCCAGCTGCTGGGATTGCTGGATTTCCCCTACTTCGTAATCCCAATGGTGGCAGCAGCTCTCCTGGCAGGCCAGTTCTAGACTGGAATTCTGGGTGACGGACTTGCAAGCTAAGCCTAGATCTTACTCCACAGTCTTCAAATCATTTCATAATCACTTCTGACATGTGACCGTATCTAAATACTATTAGTTAGAATGGCTCTGTTATCTGCCAACCAATTCTAATGATAGAATACCTTTATCTTGTTCCTAAATTGAAAGGAAATGCATTTAGAATTCTAATATTTAGTCATTAAGTATGTTGCTGGCTTTTGAAAACGTGTGTGCCTATGTGCACATATACAAATGTATTTGCGTAATGCTTTTGAAATTATTCCTTTAATTTGCTCTATATTCATGGTTATTTGCTCTTCTCATTTATAATTTTATGGTCTATTTTTTCCACCTTAGTTCCTTTAGCTTCCTGCTTTGAAAGCCAATTTATGGTAAATAAATATCCACTATTCATCCACTGTTTTAAAAAAATGTTCTATATTGATACATGTTACTTTAAAACCTGTTTTCCACCATCTTTTCCATGTGTGTCTCTGTGTGCACATGTGTGCACACACATGTGTGTGTCTTTAAAGAGTAGAAGCCACCTTTTACTTCTGTTAAGTTGCATCTTATTAGATACGGCCTAGAGTTTTATAATCCAATATATTATCTATACGTTTCAAGTTAGTTTCACCTGTAAATTTGACCAGAATGCAATTTACTTAGAAAGAAGTTAAATAGGAGAGGATTAAAAATAAAAGCCTGCTGCAAACCTTTAGAAATCACGTTAAAGACTGACATTGATTTTTTTAATTAAAATATTAAGTCCAATCTTCAATCAGTTCTGAACCCACTAAACTATGCTCACACTTATCCAACATTTCTTCACCTTAATTTAGATCAAGATGTTGTGTTAAATTTCTCAAATAATTCACAATTTCCTAGGAGGTCAAGACCCATTTCATAAAATAATTGTTTCAATAAATTTTAAAAAATACTTCTCATAAAAATATTTTAAAAACAAATTTCTACAAACCTCAGTTTTAATGTAACACCTATAGCATCCCTTAAAATAAAAAATTTATCTACTTTAAATATTGTCAGCATTTCCCCATCATAGATCAGTGGTTCTTAATCATTCATTGCTCCCTTTTCTGTTCTGTCAGTTGCAAAGGAATGAAATATTGTTAGACTGCACATATATTTGTCAACACTTAATTTATACAATTTTGTCCAAACTACTTTGTACTTCTCAATGCCAAAATATTTTGAATGTCTATGTGCCTATATGAAGCATATATCTAATAAATATAATAATATATCTACACATAAAGTAAATGCATAAACTCAATTATAAGATGTACTAACAACTTAATAATCATTTTAATGATGAAGAGAATATAGGAATAAAGTATTATGTGTATCCACTGGCTTTTGAGATGCAGTTAGATGCGAAAATGTGGGTTTTAGAATGGCATATACATGCTGTGACTCTGACTCCTAAGGGTCTCTTGCAAGGCTGGTTGTCCTCATCTCCGTCAGAAGATACATTATTTTCCTTTTCAGACAAAGGTGTGATTTGGTCCTTTCGAAACAGGGAGTCAGGTTTCCAGTCTATAGCAGAGGGTGGCTCTGAAGGATGGAGGCTATGATTGACCAGAACTGGGATCCCCCCCTCCACCTCCTTGTACCTCTTTAGCCCCTCCCAGAAGCTCTGTCACATTCTTATTTTACTGGATTCCACAAGGTGTTTTCTACAAGTTTCCACAACCACAAAGGAATATTATACATAGCAGAAAGGAGTAGAAGTTACTGAAGGGATTGAGTTTCAAATAATAATTTAAAAGCTCAATCTTGCTTCTCACGTGTTTAAATTCATAGCACTACTCCTGTCAGCAGCTTCAATTTCTGGGCATGCAAAAACTGCTCTAGCCAACAGTGGGTCTTGTTGAAGTTTACTCACACTGTTTTGAATAAATAATTTCGTAACAACTGTGGAGTGCAGCGAGAGAGGGGAGGAAGGGCAAGGAAGAAATATCTAAATCTAAGCATTTATAAAGTACAGTCATAAAGTACTCTTACTCATGTACTTACCAACATGTACTTACTCACGAGTGATATCATGTTTTACATAGAGACCTTATTGGGAAAATGAAAAGGCTTTGGTTTAAAAAGAAAAACCTTTAAAATGTAACTTTCAGGCACTTTTCCAATGCCTAATGGAGTGCTTTAAAACCTAAAACCAGGAATCTAGGAATTATTTGCTTCTGGTTTCCAATAAAGCTTCATTAATCAATACAGATCACTAAAAATCAGTAAAATGTCATAGAAGCTTACATTCCATTTTCCTGAAAAACTAACTGTGTCATTTCTATGGTGAATGGTTAGAAAATGAAATGGGTTATACATGTCCTAAAATACAAATTAGTAGTTCATGGCAAATAGGAAATACATGTATGTCTGTACCTATGTACAAAATATATGTACAACAGTGGTTTTGCTTGCATGAGAACTTTTTATTCCTTACCATCAATTCATTTATTTACTCCTCTCCTATTTTAAAAGAATCATAAAATTTATTATTATTATTATCCATTTTTTATAGACAAAGACAATAGGACTTACAGAGGTTAAGAAACTTGCATAAGATAACAAATTAGTAAATGGGAATCAGGGTTTATCCCAGCAAATCTGAGCCCAGGACCAGTCCTCTTCAGCACATATACTACATGGACTACCCTAAAGTATTTAGCATTGTTCTCTGGCTAAAAATTATGAAACAGCTAACAGAATTCAAGAAATTAAGTTAAACATGTTGATTGCCATGTCTTAAATTCACTCTATTTATAGAAAACATATACCCAGGTGATGCAGTGGTAAAGAATCTGCCTGCCAATGCAGGAGATGCAAGAGATGCAGGTTCAATCCCTGGGTTGGGAAAGTCCTCTGGAAGGGGAAATGGCAGCCCACTCCAGTATTCATGTCTGGAAAATTCCATGGGTAGAGGAACCTGGCGGGTTCCTTGTGAGGTGACAAAAGAGTGGGACATGACTTAGTGACTGAGCATGCACGCATAACACTGCTACCATTTAATAAATTTTAGTTTTAACTTTAATGATACAGATGTGAAATTCAGAAATTCTTCCTTTTAATCCTGACTCTGCATTAACTCACTCCGAGTATCTGTTCTTCTGCAAATGCTACTCTACCTGCCTGAACTGCTATGATGATCAATGAGGTAAAAGAAATGGGCATGAGTTAGATAATAAGAATGTGATTTAAATATAAAGTATTATTCTAAAATGACTTTGTTACATTGTCTTACTTCTTTTAGATTTAGTTCTATCCTAAGAGGGCTTCCCAGGAGGCACTAGTGGTGAAGAACCCACCCGCCAATGCAGGAGACTTCAGAGACACGGGTTCAATTCTGGGTTTGGAAGATCCCCTGGAGGAGAGTAAGGCGACCCGCTCTAGTATTCTGGAGAATCCTCATGGACAGAGGAGTATGGCAGGCTACAGTCCACAGGGTTACAAAGAGTTGGACACTACTGAGTTGACTTAGCATGTGTGTACTATCCTAAGAATCTACCCTAAGTTTCTAGAAACTTTATTATGAGTATGTTAGTTTCATGTACAATGCCACCAGAGGCCCACATTATCAAACCCGTCAAGTGTATGGGCCTCTAGGTTTTTTTCTTTATTAAAATATTTAAACACAACTGATGTAAAGTAAGCAAGAAAAAAAAAGTCTGAGCCAAAGCTGGTATAAATTCTCAATCAATTGAGTGGGTTTTTTTGTTTGTTTGTTTCCCTCTATCCCTTAACTCTTTATATTTCTAATCCCTACTTTCTTTTAGGGATTAGAGCAAACTAGACTAGAAATCTCTTCAAGAAAATTAGAAATACCAAGGGAACATTTCATGCAAAAAACATAATAGAGGACAGAAACAATACAGACCCAACAGACACAGAAGATATTAAGAAGAGGTGGCAAGAATACAAAGAACTATACAAAAAAATCTTCATGACCTGGATAACCACAATGGTGTGATCACTCACATAGTGCCAGACATCCTGGAATGTGAAGTGAAGTGGGCCTTAGAAAGCATCACTACGAACAAAGCTAGTGGAGGTGATGGAATTCCAGTTGAGCTACTTCAAATCCTAAAAGACGATGCCGTAAAAGTGCTGCACTCAATATGCCAGCAAATTTGGAAAACTCAGCAGTGGCCACAGGACTGGAAAAGGTCAGTTTTCATTCCAATCCCAAAGAAGGGCAATGCCAAAGAATGTTCAAACTACCGCACAATTGTACTCATTTCACATGCTGGCAAGGTAATGCTCAAAATCCTCCAAGCTAGTATGTGAACCAAGATCTCCCAGACGTACAAGCTGGATTTAGAAAAGGCAGAGGAACCAGAGATCAAATTGTCAACATCCTCTAGATCATAGAAAAAGCAAGAGAATCCTAGAAAAACATCTACTTCTGCTTCATTGACTGCCCTAAAGCCTTTAACTGTGTGGATCACAACAAACGGTGGGAAATTTTTAAAGAGATGGGAATCTCAGACCACTTTTGCTGTCTCCTGAGAAACCTGTAAGGAGGTCAAGAAGCAACAGCTAGAATCAGACATGGAACATTGGACTGGTTCAAAATTGGGAAAGGAGTATGTCAAGCCTGTATACTGTCACCTTGCATATTTAACTTATATGCAGAGTACATTCTGTGAAATGCCAGGCTGGATGAAGCACAAGCTGGAATCAACATTGCTGGGAGAAATATCAATAACCTCAGATATACAGATGACACTGCCCTTATGGCAGAAAGTGAACAGGTACTAAAGAGTCTTTTGATGAAGGTGAAAGAGGAGAGTGAAAAAGCTGGCTAAAACTCAACATTCAAAAAACCAATCATGGCATCTGGTCCCAGCACTTCATGGCAAGTAGGGGGGGAAACAAAGGAAGCAGAAACAGACTTTAGTTTTTTAGGCTCAAAAATCACTGCATATGGTGACTGCAGCCATGAAATTAGAAGATGCTTGTTCTTTGGAAGAAAAGCTATGGCAAACCTGGACAGCATATTAAAAAGCAGACACATTACTTTGCTGACAAAGGTTCATATAGTCAAAGCTATGGTTTTTCCAGTAGTCATGTATGGATTTGAGAGTTGGACCATAAAGAAGGCTGGGCACTGAAAAGTTCATGCTTTTGAACTGTGGTGTTGGAGAAGACTCTTGAGAGTCCCTTGGAATGCAAGATCAAACCAGTCAAACCTAAAGGAAATCAGTCCTGAATATTCATTGGAAGGACTGATGCTAAAGCTGAAGCTCCAATATTTTGGCCGCCTGATGCGAAGAGCTGACTCACTGGAAAAGACCCTGATGCTGGGAAAGATTGAAGGCAGGAGGAGAAGGGGATGACAGAGGATGAGATGGGTGGATGGCGTCACTGACTCTATGTATAAGAGTTTGAGCAAACTCCAGGAGATGGTGAAGGACAGGCTAGCCTGGCATGCTGCAGTCCATGGGGTCTCAAAGAGTTGGATATGACCGAGTGATTGAACAATAACAACTTTCTTTTGTTCCCATACTGCACTCAAAGGGGCTTCCCTCGTGGCTCAGACGGTAAAGAATCTGCCTGCAGTGCAGGAGACCCGGGTTCAATCCTTGGGTAAGGAAGATCCACTGCAGAAGGGAATGGCTACCCACCAGGACTTTTTCTTGGAGAATTCCATGGACAAAGGAGCTTGGTGGGGCCATGGTCCATGGAGTCACAGAGTCAGACATGGCTGAGTGAGGTAATGCTCACCTATTTAATTTTCTGTCAAAAGTTTCTCCCAGATACAAGATAAGGCCACTCAACTGACTCATTATTTATTGTGATCACCTTCCTTCTAAACCTTCCCCTAACTTGCCTTTATTATGGTTTTTGTGAACTTTCTTTTTCTTGAATGAAAGATTCTTTAAATTCTAGGCACTTGAAAAGATGTTCAACATCACTAATCAGCAGGGAAATGCTAATCAAAACCACAATGAGATGTTACCTCACACCTGTCAGAATGGCTATCATCAAAAAGAATACAAATAACGAACTTTGGCAAGGATATGGAGAAGAGGGAACCCTCCTATTATGCTGGTGAAAATGTAAATTGGTTCAGACACTGCGGAAAACTTTATGGAGGTTTCTCCAAAAAGTAAAAATAGAATTTCCATATGACCTAGCAATTCCACTCCTGGATTTATACCCAGAGAACTCCAGAAACACTACTTTGAAAAGTTACATGTACCTCAGTGTTCATAGCAGTGTTATTTACAATTGCCAAAGTATTTAAGCACTTTAAGTGTCCATCAACAGAAAAATGCACTAAGATGTAGTATATATCCATACACACACACACACACAATGGAATACTACTTATCCGTAAAAAGAATGATATTTTGACATTTGCAGCAACATATATGGACTTGGAGGGCACAGAGGAGCCTGGTGGGTTACAGTCCATGGGGTCACAGAGTCAGACATGACTGAGCAACTAACACTTTCACTTTTCTTTCACTTTCATGACAAGTAAAGTAAATCATTTTATAATATCACTTGATATCCACTTTATGATATATGGAACCTAAAAAATAGTGAAGAAAACAAACAAGAAGCAGACTTCACAGATGCAGAGAACAAACTAGTGGTTCCCTGAGGGGAGAGTAAGAGGGGGGAATATTAGTAGAGGATTTTTAAGAAGGGATTATTATGGGATTATATGAAATCATATGTATGAAATTTCTAAAAATTGTAGATGGCTCCTCTTGATTTTCAAGACCCTTCATAACTTGACTTCAGGCTTCAGTCCCCACCACTAACCCCCATGCATCCTGCTGGACATACTCATTATCTTCCCATGCGTTCTGCTATTTCTTTTTCCCCTCAGTCAACTCTATTTCAGTCTTCAAAGCTCCGTCTTCCCCATGACCATTCTTGGACTCCATGAAGAACTTACGGCACATACCTCATTCTACGATGCCCTTCTTATAGTGTCTGATTTTTGTTTGTGTTTTAGTCTTGCTCTCTTCACTTAACTATAACTTCCTTAAGGTGAAAGTTCAGTCGATGTGGTTTTTCACAACATTTTTATGGTGCTAGGCATATAATTGGTGATCTTTTTCTGTCTTAGGTGACATACCAAATACTCTCTCGGCAGCATGGTGCCTATTAAATGTCGGGCACTGTGTCAAGCTCAGATGTGAGGTGGGCACTATTCGCCCACTCACAGAGAACATAGTGTGGGAAGGTTTAGTCCTATGCACACACATGCAGTAAACAGTGGCCTTTTCTTTTAAGGGAGCTGAGGGGACTGACATGGAGAAGGCGATGGCACCCCACTCCAGTACTCTTGCCTGGAAAATCCCATGGATGGAGGAGCCTGGTAGGCTGCAGTCCATGGGGTCACTAAGAGTCGGACATGACCAAGCGACTTCACTCTCACTTTTCACTTTCCTGCATTGGAGAAGGAAATGGTAACCCACTCCAGTGTTCTTGCCTGGAGAATCCCAGGGATGGGGGAGCCTCCTGGGCTGCCGTCTATGGGGTCACACGGAGTTGGACACGACTGAAGCGACTTAGCAGCAGCAGCAGGGAACTGACAATAGACCAAACCTTAGGCAGTCAGAGCAGGTTTCTCAGAGGAGGTGACCCTTAAGCTAAGAATCCCAGAAAGAATAAGTGTCAATCATGTGAAACAGGCCCTAATTTAATTTTTCAGCTTCCTATGATGATTGAGCTAAAAGGGATTTGGAATTGGCCTGAGGCCCAGAGCTGCACCCTGACTTTTCAACATCTCACTTGCAATCACATTCTCCTAGCTCTTAGTTTGGTGGGTTTTCCATTAAGACACATGACTTTACTCAGGCAAGCTAATGATATGTATAATGCTATTTTCCTGAAGTCAATGAATCCATTCCCTTAATTACACTCCTGGTCAAACACTTGACTTGAAATAAAATGTGGTAAATTGAACACCAGAATTTCCACTGCAGGTAAAATTCTATATTGTAATTACCTGTCTTTGACTTGGATAGAATTTGTAAGAATATTTAAGAAGAAGAATGAAATTTTTTTAGGTGTTAAGAAAAAGTTTGTCATTAAAGGAGCAATGGAGAGAAAGGACACTATTATTTACTAAGTGCTCATTGTATGCCAGGCACTAACAAATCTAGTTTACAGTCTTCAAGAACTGTGTTGAGGTAAATACAAGAGAGTCCTTTTATAAATGAGAAAATTGAGATTTCAGATAATTTCAGCAACCTACCTCAGGACAAGGAAGACATATTTGAAAATCAAGCTTATATCCATGCAAAGTCTGATGTCTTTCCCTATAGCACCTTCTTCACCTAGCTGATTGGTCAGAGAGGTAATCTGTAATCAAGCTCCACAGACCATACCAGGTCCCCCCTTTCAATATTCTCATATCTTCTTGTACTTTTCCATAAGAAAAATCACCATAGTTTGTTCTTTTGTATATATTTCTATACTTCATTGATTAATATCTAGTTCTGCCACTAGATTCCAGGCTCCAAAAGGGCAATGCCATTTTTATCTATCACATTTAATGCCCCAGACCTGGCATATTGTTGGCATTTAATAGGTACTTGTCAAGCAAGTGATATTGATACCCTGCGGTCTGAAGCAAGACACTTGGGAGTGGTTGATCAAAGACACTTCCAGTATGAACAACACAGTCTCAGAGAGGTGAGAGATGTGCAAGTTGCCTGAGCTGTTTTTGATAACACAATTGTTTCTTGGTTTGAAAATATTAAGCAACACTCTTTAGTAATCTATCACACTTATCAATTATAGTAAAAATATATATAACATGATAAAAAAAACTGTCAATACACAAAGACCTATTTTAAATTTGCTAGTATCAGTTCCAACTGAAAAGGTATACCTTTACACAAAATTATTTTTAAGATAATTTAAAGTTACAGATATTTAAAATCCTCTGATATTAGTTGAAACTATGTATATACACACTCAAATGCCTGGCTAGAAATAAATCATATTCAATATAAATGGAATATCAATATTTCCATAGTGAAATAATTCTACATTGATGTATAGTGGTGGTGTAGTCACCACAGAACTACGCAGAAGCAGGGCGGCTGTGACGGATGGCACAGAAGCACGGCCGAGAGGACCTACCCCACGTCCACGGTGTAAGAAGGTAGGCACTGAGAGAGGGCATCAGAGGGCAGACAGACGGAAACCACAATCACAGACGACTAGCCAGTCTGATCACATGGATCAAAGCCTTGTCTAACTCAACGAAACTAAGTCATGCCGTGTCTGGCCACCCAAGATGGAGGGGTCATGGTGGAGAGGTCTGACAGAATGTGGTCCACTGGAGAAGGGAATGGCAAACTACTTCAGTATTCATGCCTCGAGAACCCCACAAACAGCATGAAAAGGCAAAAAGATAGGACACTGAAAGATGAACTCCCCAGGTCGTTAGGTGGCCAATATGATACTGGTGATCAGTGAAGAAAACTCCAGAAAGAAGGAACGGATGCAGCCAAAGCAAAAACAACACCCAGTTGTGGATGGGACTGGTGATAGAAGCAAGATTCGATGCTGTGAAGAGCAATATTGCATAGGAACCTGGAATGTTAGGTCCATGAATCAAGGCAAATTGGAAATAGTCAAGTAGGAGATGGCAAGAGTGAACGTCAACATTCTAGGAATCAGTGAACTAAGATGGACTGGAATGGGTGAATTTAACTCAGATGACCATTATATCTACTACTGTGGGCAGGAATTCCTTAGAAGAAATGGAGTAGCCATCATGGTCAACAAAAGAGTCTGAAATGCAGTACTTAGATGCAATCTCAAAAACAACAGAATGATCTCTGTTCATTTCCAAGGCAAACCATTCAATATCAGGGTAATCCAAGTCTATGCCCCGACCAATAACACTGAAGCGGCTGAAGTTGAACGGTTCTATGAAGACCTACAAGACCTTTTAGAACTAACACCCCAAAAATGTCCTTTTCGTTATAGAGAACTGGAATGCAAAAGTAGGAAGTCAAGAAACACCTGGAGTAACAGGCAAATTTCGCCTTGGAGTACAGAATGAAGCAGGGCAAATTCTAATAGAGTTTTGCCAAGAGAACGCACTGGTCATAGCAAACACCCTCTTCCAACAACACAAGAGAAGACTCTACACATGGACATCACCAGATGGTCAACACCAAAATCAGATAGATTATATTCTTTGTAACCAAAGATGGAGAAGCTCTATACAGTCAGCAAAAACAAGGCTGGGAGCTGACTGTGGCTCAGATCATGAACTCATTAATGCAAAATTCAGACTGAAATTGAAGAAAGTGGAGAAAAGCACTAGACCATTTAGGTATGACCTAAATCAAATCCCTTATGACTATACAGTGGAAGTGAGAAATAGATTTAAGGGAGTAGATCTGATAGACAGAGTGCCTGATGAACTATGGATGGAGGTTCGTGACATTGGACAGGAGACAGGAATCAAGACCATCCCCATGGAAAAGAAATGCAAAAAAGCAAAATATCTGTCTAAGGAGGCCTTACAAATAGCTGTGAAAAGAAGGGAAGTGAAAAGCAAAGGAGAAAAGGAATGATATTCCCATTTGAATGCAGAGTTCCAAAGAATAGCAAGGAGAGCTAAGAAAGCCTTCCTCAATGATCAATGCAAAGAAATAGAGGAAAAGAGTAGAATGGGAAACTAGACTAGAAATCTCTTCAAGAAAATGAGAGATACCAAGGCAACATTTCATGCAAAGATGGGCTCAATAAAGGACAGAAATGGTAGGGACCTAACAGAAGCAGAAGATATTAAGAAGAGGTGGCAAGAATACACAGAACTATACAAAAAGATCTTCATGACCCAGATAATAATGATGGTACGATCACTCACCTAGAGCCAGACATCCTGGAATGTGAAGTCAAGTGGGCCTTAGGAAGCATCCCTACGAACAAAGCTAGTGGAGGTGATGGAATTCCAGTTGAGCTATTTCAAATCCTGAAAGATGATGATGTGAAAGTGCTGCACTCAATATGCTAGCAAATTTGGAAAACTCAGCAGTGGCCACAGGACTGGAAAAGGTCAGTTTTTATTCCAATCCCAAAGAAGGAAAGGCAGTGCCAAAGAATGCTCAAACTACCGCACAATTGCACTCATCTCACATGCTAGTAAAGTGATGCTTAAAATTCTCCATGCCAGGCTTCAGCAATACATGAACCATGGACTTCCAGATGTTCAAGCTGGTTTTAGAAAAGGCAGAGGAACCAGAGATCAAATTGCCAATATCTGCTGGATGATCGAAAAAGCAAGAGAGTTCCAGAAAAACATCTATTTCTGCTTTATTGACTATGCCAAAGCCTTTGACTGTGTGAATCACAATAAACTGTTGAATATTCTGAAAGAGATGGGAATACCAGACCACCTGACCTGTCTCTTGAGAAATCTTTATGCAGGTCGGGAAGCAACAGTGAGAACTGGACATGGAACAACAGACTGCTTCCAAATAGGAAAATGAGTACATCAAATCTGTATATTGTCACCCTGCTTATTTAACTTATATGCAGAGTACATCATGAGAAACACTGGGCTGGAAGAAGCACAAGTGGAATCAAGATTGCCAGGAGAAATATCAATTACCTCAGATATGCAGATGACACCACCCTTATGGCAGAAAGGGAAGAAGAACTAAAGAGCCTCTTGATGAAAGTGAAAGAGGAGAGTGAAAAAGTGGCTTAAAGCTCAACATTCAGAAAACTAAGATCATGGCATCCAGTCCCATCACTTCATGGAAAATAAATGGGGAAACAGTGGAAACAGTGGCTGACTTTATTTTTCTGGGCACCAAGATCACTGCAGATGGTCACTGCAGCCATGAAATTAAAAGATGCTTACTCCTTGGAAGGAAAGTTATGACCAACGTAGACAGCATGTAAAAAAGCAGAGACATTACTTTGCCAACCAAGGTCTGTCTAGTCAAGGCTATGGCTTTTCCAGTGGTGATGTATGGATGTGAGAGTTGGAATATAAAGAAAGCTGAGCACAGCAGAATTGATGTTTTTGAACTGTGGTGTTGAATAAGACTCTTGAGAGTCCCTTGGACTGCAAGGAGATCCAACCAGTCCATCCTAAAGGAGATCAGTCCTGGGTGTTCATTGGAAGGACTGATATTGAAGCTGAAACTCCAATACCTTGGCCACCTGACACGAAGAGCTGACTCATTTGAAAAGACCCTGATGCTGGGAAAGATTGAGGGCAGAAGGAGAAAGGGACGACAGAGGATGAGATGGTTGGATGGCATCACTGACTCAATGGACATGGGTTTGGGTGGACTCCGGTAGTTGGTGATGGACAGGGAGGCCTGGTGTGCTGCAGTTCATGGGGTCACGAAGAGTCAGACACGATTGAGTGACTGAACTGAACTGTGGGGTATTCACTAAGTTGTGTTTGACTCTTGCAGCCCCATGAACTGTAGCCTGCCAGGCTCCTCTGTCCATGGGATTCTCCAGATAAGACTACTGAGTAGGTTGCCATTTCCTCTTCCAGGAGATCTTCCCAATGCAGGGATCAAACCCAGGTCTCCTGTAATGCAGGTAGATTCTTTACCAACTGAGCTATGAGGGAAGTCCAAGTACATACATTTATGTATATGTAGTTTAATATCATTTTTATAAGCCTTTAGCTATAAATTGATTCTGCCTAAAAGAAATTTCATAGGATTATATTAGTGCCTGAGATCCTATATATTAATTATGCTGGGATCTAAATTTTAACTTAGAGTACAATAGGTTTCTACAGAACAATTTCATCAGTGGTCATATTATTAAAAAATATTTAAAGATAGCCTTAAATAAGCACATTTAGTTTTATTTTCATTTGGCCCAGTTCTTTGATACAGAACAATCTGGTATAACACAGTGAAAGACTGGCTCTTTAGTCTAAATGAGGAGATATTTTTTTCACCTTCTATTAAGAAGTGAAATGCTCTGCAAAAACCTATTCCATTTCTGCAAACTGAAGAAAAGAAGAAAAGGGATTAAAATAAAATATTACATAATTTATTTCTTACAGCAACACTTGGTAGCAGTGTTGCTGATCCCATCACTTAAATCAGGGAAGCCAGAGGCCAGAGATGTTCCATGCGTATCCATTGCACCAGGGCTGGTAAGTGACCCATGCAGGGTGTGCCTTCACTGGGCCTCAGTTTACATACATGTAACAGAAGAACATCAGTGCCTGATTTATGTGATAAGTTAGTAAGTGTGATCCCTCCAGCACAGAGTTGATACTTGGTAGGCATTCATTTAATTATTGAACTAATATGACTTTAATGAGCTAAATCTATTTTTGGAAGCATAGGTAAAACCCATGTGCCCAAGGTGATAAGGATGAAAAATTTCCTTTTCAGCCCATGGGTAAGTGTCACTGAGCATTGTGGTGGAGCTGGATGCCCTGAGGGACAGAAGAGTGGCAGCAGGCTGGGATCTAGTCCCCAGACAGCTTCCCTCTGGATGGGAGGGAGAAATCCAGTGTACAAGAAAGGGTATCCGACACTGTGAGTAGTAAAAAAATGTTGACTTTTATAGGAGGCATAGAAAGGTAGTCAATACTGTCTGTTCAATTTCAATGAACCTCACTGCATCATTAATTCATGAGCAATTACCCTGTAATCCAAACTGTCAACAGTTAAGCTTAAATTGACAAGAGGTTCCTTCTTAATTGTTTAAAAGCTCTTTAACTGTTTGGCATGCAGGCTGAACATAGAAGAAACACATATGAAACCCTGAGGAACACTGAAATGGGCTAGAACTTAACAGCTATTAGTGTTAGGCTGGCCCCAGAGGGGACTCTTGGCTTATGAAATATTGCTATTATTAAAGTTGACAAGGATCTCGCAGGATCTAATATGTCATGTGACAGTTTCTGATTTGGTACCCATGGTGTTATATTTAAAGTATAGTGCCTTTGCTTCTGCAGAATTAAAAAGACACCTAGACAATCAAGAAATTTGAATGGTACCACTTCTGTGACTCACTGTTTACTGGAAAAAAAGAAAAAAGAAGGGGAAAACTTAAAATAAGCATGCCAGGACTTCTTGGCAGTCCAGTGGTTAAGACTTCGCCTTCTAATACAGGGGGTGCCAGTTTAATTCCTGGTTGTGGAGCTAAGATTCCACATGCCTCATGGCCAAAAAACCAAAACGTAAAACAGAAGCAATAATGTAGCAAATTCAGCAAAAACTTTAAAATTTGTCCAAAGGAAAAAGAAAATTTAAAAAGCATGCCAATAGGGGCAAAAGTAGCCTTTAGCCTTTATTTGATCTACAAATCAAATGCTGAAGAAGTCACCTCTATAGAGAAACTGACCAATTCACAAATGGTATGATTTCAAACTTTGTTTATATACTGGTTCCTGGGCAATCAAAGTATTTGTGGTTCATACTAGCTGAACCACATTTTACAATTTAGCTTAGTTGAGATACTGTGAGTTTTAAAGAAATGTAAAATAGTATAAAATAGTACTGTCACCTTACAGTATCATAACAAAATGGAGACCCTCTGGCTGCTATTGTCCAGAAAGAGGTTTCCTTCGATCTGTGACTGGCAGCAGGCAGGAATATGTGTGGTCAACATGTGGATTGTGGCGAGGTGGCAGTATGTCCTCATCTACCCACAAGCTGCCCATGTATACGGGATTTCTGTGTATTAGTTCAGCTCAGTTCAGTCATTCAGTCGTGTCTGACTCTTTGTGACCCCATGGACTGCAGCACGCCAGGCCTCCCTGTCCATCACCAATTCCTGGAGTTTACTCAAACTCATGTTCATTGAGTCCGTGATGCCATCCAACCATCTCAACCTCTGTTGTCCCCTTCTCTCCCTGCCCTCATTCTTTCCCAGCATCAGGGTCTTTTCCAATGAGTCAGTTTCTTCACAAGTGGCCCAAGTAGTGGATTTTTAGCTTCAACATCAGTCCTTCCAATGAATATTCAGGACTGATTTCCTTTAGGATGGGCTGCTTGGATCTCCTTGCAGTCCAATGGACTTTCAAGAATCTTCTCCAACACCACAGTTCAAAAGCACCAATTCTTTGGAGCTCAGCTTTCTTTATAGTCCAACTCTTACATTCATACATGACTACTGGAAAAACCATAACTTTGACTAGATGGACCTTGGTTGGCAAAGTAATGTCTCTGCTTTTTAATATGCTGTCTAGGTTGGTCATAGCTTTTCTTCCAAGGGGCAAGCATCTTTTAAATTCATGACTGCAGTCTCCATCTGCAGTGAGTTTGGGAGCCCCCCAAAATAAAGTCTCCCACCGTTTCCATGTATTGATAATTGGTTGTTCTTGTCTTCAAATTTTTCATAACTTTAGTGAGTATTTAATTAGAATCAAGAGCTTAGACCTGTGCAATATGTAGCCACTAGCTATTGGGGGCTAATAGCCACAAATACTCATGGGGCTATTGAGTATTTGAAATGGGGACAGTAAGAATTGAAATGTGCTATTAGTAGAACTAAGAAAGAAGGCTGAGCACCAAAGAGTTGATGCTTTTGAACTGTGGTGTTGCAGAAGGCTCTTGAGAGTCCCTTGGACTGCAAGGAGATCCAACCAGTCAATCCTAAAGGAAATCAGTCCTGACTATTCATTGGAAGGACTGATGCTGAAGCTGAAGCTCCAATACTTTGACTGCTTGATGCAGAGGGCTGACTCATTAGAAAAGACACTGATGCTGGGAAAGATTGAAGGCAGGAGGAGCAGGGGATGACAGAAGAAGAGATGGTGGATGGCATCACTGACTCAATGGACATGAGTTTGAGCAAGCTCCAGGAGATGGTGAAGGATAAGGAAGATTGGCATGCTGCAGCCCATGGGGTAGCAAAGAGTTGAACATGACTGAGCAACCGAACAGCAACAGCAAATTAGTAGAAACTACACACTAATGACTTAGCATGAAAAAGGAATATAAAACTCCTTAAGTTTTATATGGATTACAAGCTAAAATGATAGTTTTCTAGATATATTGTATTCAAATATATTATTAAAATTAATTTATATGTTTCTTTTAAAAATATGGCTACTACAAAACTTAAAATTATATAGATCATTCACATTGTATTTCTATTGGACAGAGGTGTCTTACAGTATAGGAACTTAGGAGGTTAGAGGGATCCTAGGGTTATTAGGAGGTAGAACTCCAAATAACTCGGAAATAAAGCTTTTCTTTTAACTGATACAAAAATGTTCATAACTTTAAAGAAAAACAAGAATGGGTCATCATTAGGGAATGCAAATGAAAACTACTTTATGCCCATTACAAGGAGTATTATCAAAAAAACCCAGAAAATAGCAAGTGTTGGAGAAGATGTGGGAAACTGGAACCCGTGGGCATTATTGGTCAGAACTGAAACTGGTACAGTCACCATGGAAATTTATATGGTAGTTCCTCAAAAAATTAAATTAGAATTACTATATGATATGGCAATTCCACTTGTGTTATATATATAAGATAACTTAAAGGACTCATGTAGATAATTTGTACACCCATGTTCACAACAGCACTATTCACAGTAACCAAAATGTAGAAGTAATTCAAGTTTCTATGATGGATGAATGGATGAACAAATGTGGCATATCCAAACAATGCAATACTGTTGTAGTTCAATAGCTAACTCTGCCCAACTCTTTGTGACCCCATGGACTGCAGCACACCAGGCTTCCCTGACCTTCACTATCTCCTAGAGTTTGCTTAACCTCAGTCCACTGTGTGGGTGATGACATCCAATTGTCTCAACTTCTGTCACCTGCTTCTCCTCCTGCCCTCAATCTTTCCCAGCATCGGGTTATTTTCCAATGAGTTGATTCTTCTCAATGGAATATTATTCAGTCTTAAAAAGGAAGGGAATTCTGACATGTGGTACAAGATGGATGAACCTTGAAGATATTGTATTAGGTGAAATAACCAGTCACAAAACAATATCATATGATGTTACTTTTATGAAATATGTAGTGTAGTCAAGTTCATACAGACAGAATGCAGCATAGTGGTTGCCAGGAACTGAGGTGAGGAGAGAATGAGGAGTTACTGTTTAATGAATATAGCATTTCAGTCTTTCACACGAAAAAATTATGGAGATGGATCATGGTGATGATTGTGTTAGCAAAAAAAATATTCTGATGCTATTAAAAGGGCACCTTTATTCAAAACTATTGCAGTAGGTGCCAAGACCACCGTAATAGGGGAGAGATATTGGGCTCAACTCTAAATACAGTAGAGACCAATGGGGATTCATATCTAAGGAGCGGAGTGGTTGGGTAAGAGGGTGGGAGGTGGTGTCAGTGGATGGAAAATTACTAAGAGAATACATCAAGGATATGGAATTCTTACTAAGCCAACTTAACAGTATTCTTGAAGAAGGCAGCCAGGGGTGATTAGATAAAGATCAAGCAGTCACTCTAAGATGACACAGTAGGATTTTTGCTACAAAGGGCTAGGCCGGCTTGAGGATAAGGCCAAGGCAGGAAGTCTAGCAGAGGAGAGCTCTTAGAGAAGCCTGATTAGACTCTGGTCAAGGAGAGTGGGTGCTGTGTGTATGCTAAGTCACTTCAGTTGTGTCCGACTCTTTGTGACCTTATGTACTGTAGCCCACCAGGCTCCTCTATCCGTGGAATTCTCCAGACAAGAATACTGGAGTGGGTTGCCATTCCCTCCTCCAGGGATCTTCCCAGCCCCAGGGATGGAATCTGCATCTCCTGTGACTCCTGAATTGCAGGTGGATTCTTTACTGCTAAGTCATGGGGAACCTGGTCACAGAGAGAGTCTTTGCCAATTGCACAATAATGTGAATATAGTTAAAGCCACAGAACTGTACACTTAAATGGTTAAATTGGTCAATTTTATGTCATCATTATTTTACCACAATAAAAAAATTACCAAAAAAACCAAGCTATGACTCATACCCATCATGGACTTCTCTTCTCTTTTTCTCATAGTCTGAATTTTAAAAACTTCAATTCCATCTCTTAATAAGGATAAGGACTTTGTCTTTAAGACAAAAATCTCTGTCTTATATTAGTGTCTCAGTATTTTAAGAAAATTAATTTGGTTTAAAACTTTCTCTTCCAGGTTTTGTATTTATCTTCACTATCCTGGATAAGTTTTCTGAAAATGTTCCAGTTTTACAGGAATTTTTCTGAACACAATTCTGGATAAGTCAGCTGAGCAGTTCAGACTAGAACTGAATTTCTCATGTCAAATTTGAACTGATATTTCTGTTAGCCCTAGTTCCTATTAAGTTTTTTGGTTTTTTTGTTTATGGGCAGCCATAGCAAGGTGATGGTTCATATTCAGCAATAAGTTGTTTTCATGCCGGTTGTTACTAAGCCTCTATTCTGTATGTTTGCAGCTTTACACTTCTCCATAAATAATTTAAAATTACGTTTGTCTACTGTTCTAGAGGTGTGGTGTTCAAATATTTTGAACAGAAACTCTGAGAGATACTGTATAGGAATCTGCAACAAAATGGAAGGTGTTCTGATTGAGGGGGATAGTCCCACTTCCATTTACCACCAGTTTTAAGGTCCTGGTGTTCCCCTCAGTGGCCTCTGTGACATATCTGCAGAAGCTAGAGTTTTGGAAATGCAATTGTGTCTATGTATATTAAGATATATTTTCTTACTTCTGACATCATATCATTTCCCCAAATTCCTTAAGCAACTCACTCTGATTTCAAGAGTCATTGAGGAAAGGCATCATGGATGCAACAGACTTTGTTTATAATCTTTCTTTTAACAACTATTTCTGACTTTTCCTTTACCTCATAACACTGGGCTTTTTAATGGTCTCTGAACTCCTGGTAATGAGAAGATCTTTCTGTAAAAGGAAGATTCTAGAATTCACTGAAAACAAATGAGCTGAAATGGTAGCAAAAATTCAAGATGCACATTAGGGAAAAATGTTCCATACCTCAAGCAAAGGTATCTTTTAGTTAGGGATTATAACACTGATTATGACATTTGTTTTGCCTGGCTAGAATTTGCCTGGCTAGTATTAGAATGTCTAGTCTGAGATAATAGTTTTCTGTAAGTAGCTGAATGAATGAACTGCAAGAGCTAATAGTTTTCTCATAGCTACATTTACTTACTGGCTGAATAAAATGTACTGTTCCTTAAAGCTTCAAACTCTACGTAGAACTGACAGTGTTAGTTTTGCTGAAATTCTTGGTAGTTTCCATAATCCATGGCAAATGAAGTTAATTCAACTCAATACATATTTATGGGAACTCTTACTGCATCACATTGGCCAAATGGTGGTGATTCTAAGATAAGTATGATGGCTTCCGCCTTCTAGTGCATCCTGCACTGCTCTGGAACTTGCAAAGGAAATCAGCCTTAGCTAATACAATTAGTATCAACTTTCAAGATGTTCATAGTCAAAGTATAAAAGAGTTCTTAATCACCTTGAGAAAAAGCTTGGGTTTTTGATCAACTAGAGATAATGTCAAGCTGCATTAGGATGACAAGTCTACTATTTAGAAATTTTTAGCTGGCTCACTGTTTTACAGAGAAAACCACATTTTTTTTTTTCTCACAGAAGTTCACAGAACTTTTCCCAGAAGTTCAGTCTTGGGTCTGGCTAATTAACTCATGTGTATAATATTGAGGAATACACTTTCCTTAATGGGCATTTCATGACAGCTCTCTAGTCAACTCTGAAAGTGTGGAGATATGGAATTAAAATATTGAGAGAGCTTCTGACCCCCAACTGTGGGTTTCTTACTGACTCGGAACTTCAGCTGCACAGCACACTGATATCTGAAAGGATTGACTCCAAATATAATAATACGCTTGAGTAATTTGCTTCTAGAAAAACTACAACTCCTACTTCAAACTGCTGTGCAACAATAGAAAAAATTTTCTTCTATACAGCGGAAAGGAAAATTATCCATTAATGGCCACAATGAAATATAAATATAACAGATGCTAAAATATGTACCATGCTCATTATCCCAAGACATTCAGTGATTAACTATGCACATTCTCTTTTGTTATGCAAAAACATGCAGTCGCTTTATTGAACATTATAAGGATTCCTAAGCAAGTAAAAATGAGCATGTCTTTCAATTAACATGCTGTATAACACCAATCAAATTTCCAACGGAAGCATAAACATCTTCCACTTAATCAACTTGGCAAAAATTATGCATTTGATTCAGAATACAATGCTGCTACTCTTCTATATAAGTCAGGCAAATTTAATTATTTTCTTTTATACTTATCCTCTTAAACATAGTTTTATATCTGAATGCATTATAAATTCACTCGAATTTCAGTAACTGTGGAAATGTGAATTATGTAGTTGTGATCCTTTCTCCAATTTTTAAATATTCACTGAACTTTTCCATTTAATTTTCATTAATTCTTATTTTCAGAGATGCTGAGAATCTTAGAATAAATGATATATATTTTATTCATCTTTGTAGCCCCAGTTCCTAGCCTATACCTAATAAATATTAACTACATATTAATATATGCAAGAGCAGATAAACACATCTTTGAGTGTTTCAATGACTTTTTTCTGAGAGGGTCATAGTGGTGAAACTTCAGAAAAAGGTCATGTAAGAAATGAAATCCCAAGGATTCTGGGCCATCTGGCTCAGGGCAGAGGGAAGGGAAGATCTATCTGTTAATAGATCAGATAACTTGTGAAACTCAGGTTTGAGAAGGAGGAAAGACTCACAAATCTGTGTAGATTTTTGAGAAAATTCAAGCCCTTATTTGGGCAGCACATTGATGACTGTGGAAAGGGCTCACAGGAGTGAGTGTGAGGCTGCCAAATGAGGCTGGGGTTGGGAGGGCTCTCATAGGACACTGAGGGTTCTCCTGAAGACAACCAGCGCTATAAGAGATTCCAGAGAAGTGACATGATGAGAGACGCTGTGTAAAAGGAAATTCAAGGTGGGAGATGGATCTGATGCTCTGAATTTCGACACGCTGTTCTTTGTACAGCCTTCTGGTACAACAGGGAATGGCTACATGCTTTGTTCCACTTGTCAGTGGAAGATAACCAGTATGTTCCTTCCTAAAGTCTATGCTTTAAGCCAAACATCCCATTCCCTCCATCATTCCTCTGTCATTCTGCTTCTTTCAATATCCTGGTTGTTGACCTTTGGGCAAGCTCTCTAGTTTGTCAATGTCTCTTGAAACACAGTGCCCACAGTTTAGGATGAAAGGCAGAACCCACAAAGGAAAAGATTGATAGATTTCACCAGACCTAAAGTGAAAATAGCTGCAAACTGAACAAACTCAGTCACAAACAAAAATGTGAGTCTCTGGTTACCTGCATCAGAATCATATTTGGGCCTTCTAAGATTCAGACTCCAGAATCTTATCCTTACCTTTTATATTGTATTTTCTATGAGCAGTGCTCAGGAACTTTCATCAGACATGTATGTGCACACACAGACACACACACACACACATGCATACACACACACAGCCACTTCTCACCACATGCAGATATACCAGGTGAGTCTTGAGCAGACTCAAGCTTGACAACACCTGCAAATAATCTTAATAATAAAGCTCAGGACAAATATTTATGATACATATAACAAGAAAAGAGGTAATATCTTCAATGTGCAGATAGCAATTGCAGCCAATGAAGAAAATAGTAAGTATCTTTAAAAAAGGGAACAACCAAATTATAAAAAGAATAAATATAAATAGCCAATTGAGAAGGAAAAAATGACCATCCTGATTACATGTCTACCATCCCTTATATTCAATATGGAAGTAGAAAAGCTCTGAAAATAAAGATTTTTTCCAGCATTGATACAGCAGTAAAATTTAATCTGACTTGAGCTCATTTGGTGGTAAAACCTGTCAAGAAGAGAGGGTATTGATGGTCTCTGTATGTTGTACTCATTGTGGATATTCATGTTTCACTGCAGAGGGATGCAGAAGGATGTTTTTGTTTATAGTTGACTATGCTACCTAAGGCCCCTTGAGGTGGTTGGAGAATCTACAGTTCTGTATTATCTTGCTGAAAGTCAAAAAGAAATCCAAGTTTTAAGAGTTGAATTAATGATCATGGACATATGTAATTAAAGCAATGTATATAAAAATAAAATACTCCTTTTTGCCAATCAAATTGGAAACTATTAATATAAATCCAATATTCTTTGCTGTTGAGGTGAGTGGTCACATTCTGGTGCTCATTATGGGATTATAAAGAAAATAACTTCTAGAGGGGAATTTAGCTGAGCATATTAGAAGTCATTATAACATGCAACACTTTTTACCTAGCAATTCAACTTCTGAGAACTTATCTCAAGGAAATAATCACTGTGTCATGTTCATTGAAGCACCACAAATAGTAATAAAATGGAAGCAAACGTTTAACAATAGGGAATCTGTTAATACCATCACTGATAAAATTATAAGACATTAATTATGATATGACCTGTGCCTGTGGAAGAGATCTGTGAAACAGGAAATGTTCCCTTGCTCAGGGAACCCCCACTGTTAGGTGAGAGGCCTCCAAGGACAGATAGAGACCTGGTGGGGACGGAATCTGCTCACACAGGTGTGCAAGTGCTGGCTTGCCCGAGGGATCGGCGGGCACTGATGGCTGCCAGTCACTGTACTTCCAAACTGGAAACAAAAGATGGGCGGGACTGCTGATATGCACAGGTGCTAGGCGCTGAAACTCAGGCTTTAGTGGATAGTCCCTGGGAGAAGACTCAGTCTAGCTGCACAGAGACAGCCAGAAGGGCCTAGAGTGTGGTCCTGGGCCGTCATTGTTAATGTGTGCAGAGTGGGATGCAGGGCCACGGTAGGAGCCCCCATATCACTGGGCACAGGACAGGGCATGGGTCTGCCGTGAACCCCTTTGTCCGCGAGATCACCAGGCCTGGCTCCAGTGGCAGCAAGCTTTGTGACGCACACAGGATGGAACAGGGCTGACATCTGAGCCGATCGTCATCTCTGCTAGGGGGAACGGATCCAAGGGCAGGTCCAGCAGGAGCAGATTTTGTTGGTGTACACACCAAGTGGTGGGCAGCATCACAGAATTTCACATCCTAGAGACAGACCCTGTAGAGGTGTACTCAGCCATTCCTTTCCCTACAGGGGTACTCCAGTTCCACTGACCCCACACTGCAGCTTGGAGCCAGATCTGGGGGCTTCTGTTCCAACTGGGGAGCCAACCCTAACCCCAACAGACCTATGGCAGCCACAGAATGAAGAGGAGACCTTGACCAACATCCTGTTCAGGCTCTAGTCACCATAACACCAATCAATCACAGCCCCTATCAAGGGGATAACAGCCAGCATACTCTGAGGAAAGATACAGCAGGCATCCACACCAAAAACAACCCTCACATCAAAAATATTGGACTCACACAGTCTATGCAGGGGTGTGTGTGTGTATGCTAAGTTGCTTCAGTTGTGTCCAACTCTTTGAGATCCTAGCTCATCAGGCTCCTCTGTCCATGGGATTCTCCAGGCAAGAATACTGGAGTGGGTTGCTGTACCCTCCTCCAGGGGATCTTCCTGACTCAGGGATTGAACCTGCCCCTCTTATATCTCCTGCACTGGCAGTCAGGTTCTTTACCACTAGCACCACCTGAGAAGCCCCTATGGAGGGATGCTCCCACATAAAAACAGCCCTTCAAGACCACATTAGATAATTGTTTCTCCTAAATTCATAGAGACATAGAACCTTAAGTAAAATGGAAAAAGCAGAGAAACTACTCCCAATCAAAAGAACAAGAGAAATTCCCTGAGAGAACAAAGAGTAAAATAGGTCTCATCAGTCTAACAGATGCCAAGTTTAAAAAGGGGGTAAGAAAAATGCTAAAGGAATCAAGGAAGTTTTTTTTTTTTTTTAAGGAAGATTCTTAACATAAATGCTGATCACTGTAACAAGGAACTAGAGACTATAAAGAGAAACCAATCAAAATTAGACAACTCAATTGCCAAGATAAAAAGTGAGCTTAAAGCAACGAATAGCAGACTAAATAATGCAAAAGAATGAATAAGTCATCGGGAACATGGAATAATGGAAACCACCCAATCAGCAGCAGACAGAAAGACAAAAAAAAAAAAAAGTAACATATGAGATCTATAGGACAATACAAAGTGTGCCATCCTATGTGTGATAGGGGCTCCAGGAGGAGAAGAAAGACAAAAGGGGATCAAAAATGTATCTGAGGAAATTATGGCTGAAAACTTACCAAACCCAAAGAAGGAAATTGATATACAGGTACTGAAAGCATGTGTGGACATGCTCAGTCATTTCATTTGTGTTTGATTCTTTGAGACCCTTTGGACTGTAGGTCACCAGGCTCCTCTGTCCATGGGATTCTCCAGGCAAGAATACTGGAGTGAGTTCCCAGGCCCTTCTCCAGGGGATCTTCCTGACCCAGGGATTGAACAGCATCTCCTGCATTGCAGGTGGATTCTTTACCCACTGAGCCACCTGGGAAGCCCTACAGAAAGCATGTAGTGTCCCAAATAAGATGAACTCAAGCAGACCCACGCCAAAACATATCATAATTAAATGGCAAAAGTAAGAGATTAAGAGGACTCTATAACAAGGACCTACTATACCTACTACATAGCACAGGGCGCTCTCCTGAATGCTTTGTGACAACCTATATGGAAAAAGAATCTGAAAAAGAACAGATATGTGTATGTGTGTAACTGAATCACTTTGCTATACACCTGGAACTAACACAACATTGTAAATTAACCACACTCCAAAATAAAATAGAAAATTAAAAAATAAACAAAAGAGAGAAAAGATTCTAAAGGTAGGAAGAGAAAACAAAAAGTCAGTTACAAGGGAGCTCCCACGAGGCTATGTGCTTACAGAAACTTTGCAGGCCAGAAGGAAGTAGCAGGATATACTTAAAGTCCTGCAGGGGAAAATTCTGCCACCTAAGATACTCTATCCAGCAATAATATCATTTAGATTGCAAAGAGAAACTAGAAGTTTTTCAGACAAACAAAAACTAAATGAATACAGCAATGCTAAACCTACTCTAAAAGAAATATTAAAAGGTCTTCTTGAATAGAAAATAGGCAAGAATCTATAGGAAAGATCCCACATTAGACAATATGAAAGGAAAATATATAAAAGGACTGAAGATCACTTAATTTCAAGGCAAGGATTGAAAGACAATCAAGAATTTTAAAGCAATTATAAGCATAATTAACATCAAAAGGATAAACATGAAGATGTAAAATAGGACATCAAAAATCATAAAATATGGAAGTAAGGAGTAAAAATACAGATCTTTTAGAGGGTGTTTCAACTTATATGACTATCAGCCTAAAGCAAGTAGATATAGTTATGGGTTAAATTCGAAAATCAGGGTAACCACAAATCATAAAGATACAATGGATTCACAAAACCCTAAAAGGAACTTTAGCATAATACAAACCATCAAATCACAAAAAGAAAAAAAAAAGCAAAAAAAGAAAGAACAACCACAAAATCACCTGGAAAACAATGTTTAACATCACAGGAAATACATGCTTATTAAAATTTACTTTAAATGCCCATGAACAAAATGATCCAATCAAAAGACATAGAGTGGCAGATTGGATTAAAAAAAAAAAAAAAGAACCTGTAATATGCTGCTTACAAGAGACTCACTTTGGAGAGAAAGACACATATAGATTGAAAGTGAGGGTATGGGAAAAGGTATTTCATGCAAATGGAAATCAAATTTAGGCAGATAGAAATTATTTCAAGTGTCTTTGCTGATCACAATGATGTGAAATGACATCAACTGCAGAAAGAAAAAGAAGAAAAAAAATGATTACATAGAGATAACACAACATTCTACTAAAAATCAATGCTTCAATGATGAAACCAAAGAGGAAATCAGAAAATACCTTGAGACAAATGACCATGAAAACACAATGATATGAAATCTGTGGCATCCAGCAAAAGCAGTTTGAAGAGGGAAGTTTGTGGCAACAAAAGGATTTCCTTTAAAAAGAAGAAAATTTTCAAAAAACAACCTAATCTGCCACCAAGAATAATTAGAAAAAGAGGAACAAACAGAGCCCCAGATCAGCAAAGGATGGATTTAATAAAGATCAGAGAAGTGATAAATAGAGAACACAAAACAATAGAAAAGATCAACAAAACCATGAGCTGATATTTTGAAAAGAAAAGTAAAATTGACAAATGTCTAGCCAGGCTAACCAAGAATAAATACAGATAGGACCCAAAATAAACAAAGTAAGAAATGAAAGAGGGGAAATAATAAATATTACAGAAATCCTCTTCCTTTCTCACAGCCTTATGGCACAGGGACTTGTATAATTCAATGAAGCTATGAACCATGTCATGCAGAGCCACCCAAGATGGACAGGTCATAGTGAAGAATTCTGACAAAACATGGTCAACTGGAAGAAGGAATTACAAACTGCTCCAGTATTCTTGCCATAAGAACCCCATAAACAGTATGAAAAGCTAAAAAAAAAAAAAGAAAAAAGAAAATGACACCAGAAAATGAACCTCCCAGGTTGGAAGGTGTCCAATATACTACTGAGGAAGAGCAGAGGGCAATTACTAATAATTTCAGAAAGAATGAAGCAGCTGGGCCAAGGAGGAAATGCTGCACAGTTGTGGATATGTCTGGTGGTGAAAGTGAAGTCCGCTACTGTAAGAATAATATTGCATAGGAACCTGGAATGTTAGGTCCATGAATCAAGGTAAATTGGACATGGTCAAGTATGAGATGCCAAGAATGAACATCGACATTTTAGGAGTCAATGAACTAAAATGGACAGGGATGGGGCAATTTCATTCAGATGACAATTATATCTACTACTGTGGGCAAGAATGCCTTAGAAGAAATGGAGTAGCCCTCATTGTCAACAAAAGAATCCAAAATGCAGTAATGGGATGCAATTTCAAAAACAACAGAATGATTTCAGTTCATTTCCAAGGCAAATCATAGTCATTCAAGTCTATGTTCCAGTCACTGATACCAAAGAAGATAAAGTTGACTAATTCTGTGAAGACCTACAAGGTCTTCCAGAACTAATACCAAAAAGATATCCTATACATCATAAGGGATAGGAATGCAAAAGTAGGAAGTCAAGAGATATCTGGAATAACAGGCAAGTTGGGCCTTGGAGTACAAAATAAAGCAGGGAAAACACTGAGTTTTGTTAAGAGAACATACTGGTCACAACAAACAACCTCTTCCAATAGGACAAGAGACGACTATATACATGGACATCACCGGGTGGTTAATACTGAAATCAAGTTGATTACATTCTTAGGAGCCGAAGACGGAGAAGATCTATACAGTCAGCATAAACATGACCTGGAACTGACTGTGGCTCAAATCATGAGCTCGTTATTGCAAAATTCAGGCTTAAGTTGAAGAAAGTAGGGAAAACCACTAGGCCATTCAGGTATGACCCATATCAAATCCCTCATGAGTATAGAGTGGAGGTGATGACTAGATAAAAGAGATTTGATCTGGTAGACAGAGTGCCTGAAAACTATGGATGGAGGTTGATAACACTGTATAGGAGGCAGTCACCTAGAGCATCTCCAAGAAAAGGAAATGCAAGAAGGTAAAACGACTGCTGAGAAGGCTTTACAAATAGCTGAGGAAAGAAGAGAAGTGAAAGGCAAGGGAGAAAGGGAAAGATATACTCAACTGAATGCAGAGTTCCAGAGAATAGCAAGGAGAGATTAGAAGGCCTTCTTAAATGAACAATGCAAAGAAATAGAGGAAAATAATAGAATGGGAAAGACTAGAGATCTCTTTAAGAAAATTGGAGATATCAAGGGAACATTTCATGCAAGCATGGGTATGATCAAGGACAGAAACATTAACGATATAACAGAAGTAGAAGAGATTAAGAAGTGACAAGAATACACAGATCTATATAAGAAAGTTAATGATCAGGATAACCATAATGGTGTGGTCACAGACTAGAACCAGACATCTTGGAGTGTGAAGTCAGGTGGGTCTTGACTTCCTTGTAGGAAGCATTATGACAAGCAAAGCTAGCGGAGGTGATGGAACTCCAGCTGAGCTATTTAAAACCCTAAAAGATGATGCTGTTAAAGGGCTGCATGCAATATGTAAGCAAATTTGGAAAACTCAGCAGTGGCCACAGGATTGGAAAAGGTCAGTTTTCATCCCAATCCCAGAGAAGGGCAATGCCAAAGAATGTTCAAACTACCATGCAGTTGCACTCATTTTACATGCCAGCAGGTTATGCTCAAAATCCTTCAAGCTAGGCTTCAGCAGTACATGAACCAAGAATGTCCAGATAGCCAAGTTGTGTTTAGAAAAGGAAGAGGAACCAGAGATCAAATTGCAACATTCTTTGGATCATAGAAAAGCAAGGCAATTCCAAAAAAAAAAAAAAAAATCTACTTCTGCTTTATTGACTATGCTAAAGCCTTTGACTTTATGGATCACAATAAACTAAGGAAAATCCTTAAAGAGATGGGAATACCAGAACATTTTACCTGTCTCCTGAGAGCCTGTATGCAGGTCAAGATGCAACAGTTAAAACCAGACATGGAACAATGGACTGATTTAAAATTGGGAAAGAAATACAATAAGCTATATATTGTCATTCTGTTTATTTAACTTACATGCAGAGTGCATAATGTAAAATGTTGGGCTGGATGAATCACAGACTGGAATCAAGATTGCCAGGAGAAATATCAACAACCTCAGATATGCAGATGATACCACTCTAATGACATAAAGTAAAGAGGAACTAAAGAATCTCTTGACGAGAGTGAAAGAAGAGCATGAAAAAGCTGGCTTAAAACTCAACATTAAAAACCCTAAGATCATGACATCCATTCTCATTGCTTCATGGAAATAGAAGGAAGAAAAATGGAAACAGTGATAGATTTACTTTTCTTGGGCTCCAGAATCACTGAAGATTGTGACTGTAGCCATGAAATTAAGAGGTGCTTGCTTCTTGGAAGGAAAGCTATTACAAACCTCAACAGCACATTAAAAAGCAGAAATTTGGCCAACAAAGGTCTATATAGTCAAAGCTAAGGTTTTTTCAGTAGCCATGTAGCGATGTGAGAGTTGAACATAAAGAAGGCCGAGTACTGAAGAACTGATGCTTTTGAATTGTGGTGCTTGAGAATACTCTTAAGAGTCCTTTGGACAGCAAGAAGATCAAACCAGTAAATCCCAAAGGCAATTAACCCCAAATATTCATTGGAAGGATTGATGTTGAAGCTGAAGCTTCAAGACTTTGGCCACCTGGTGCAAAGACCCTGATGCTAGTAAATATTGAAAGCAAAAGGAAAAGGGGGTGTCAAAGGTTAGATAGCATCACTGATTTATGGACATGAATCTGAGCAAACTCCAGGTGACAGTGAGGGATAGATGAGATTGGTACACTGCAATCAATGGGGTTGCAAAAAGTCAGACTTGACTTAGTGACTGAGCAACAACAATAGCCACAGAAATATAAAAAAAATTGTAAGAGAATACTATGAACACCAAATGCCAACAAATTGGACAATGTAAAAGAAAAGGTCAAGTTTCTAGAAACAAACTCTCTGCCAAGACTGAGTCAAGAAGAAACAGATAATTTGAAGATATTAATAGCTAGAAGTGAAGTAGAATCTATAGTAAAGAAAAACTCCTCCAGAACCAGATGGTTTCACTGGGAAATTGTACCAAATATACAAAGAAGAACATATATCTATCTTTCTCAACCTACCCGAAAAGACTGAAGAGGAGAGAATACTCCCCAAATAATCCTATGAATCCACCATCACCCTGATATCAAAACCAAACAAACCCACTGCAAAAAAGAAAATTGCAGGCCAATATATTTGGTGAATATAGATGCCAAAATCTTCAACAAAATATTAGCAAACTGAATTCAACAATACATTAAAAGGATCATATACCATGATCAAGTGGGATTCATCCCAGAGTTGCAAAAGTGATTCAACATATCCAGATCAACCAACTTGATACAGCACATTAACAAAAGAAAAGACAAACACCACATCATCTCAATAGATGCAGAAAAAGCAAGCATTTGAAAAAAAAATTCAACAGTGATTCATGATAAAAACTCTCCCCAGTGGGTATAGTGGGAACATATCTCAACATAAAAGCCCTTAATGACAAACCCACAGTCAGCATAATACTGAAAAATGAAAAGTTGAAAGCCTTCTTTCCACTAACCCAATACTGTAAATCAATTGCATTTCAATGGAATAAAGTCAATACATTTTTTAAAATTTATTTTTTTATTGAAGGATAATTGCTTTACAGAATTTTGTGGTTTTCTGTCAAACCTTAACATGAATCAGCCATAGGTATACATATATCCACTCCCTTTTGAACCTCCCTCCCCTCTCCCTCCCCATCCCACCCCACTAGGTGGATACAGAGCCCCTGTTTGAGTTTCCTGAGCCACACAGCAAATTCCCGTTGGCTATCTAGTTTACATATGGTAATGTAAGTTTCCATCTTACTCTTTCCATACATTTCACCCTCTCCTCTCCTTTCCCCATGTTCATAAGTCTATTCTGCATGTCTGTTTCTCTATTGCTGCCCTGTAAATAAATTCTTCAGTACCATTTTTCTAGATTCCGTATATGTGTGTTAGAATACAATGTTTATCTTTCTCTTTCTGACTCACTTCACTCTGTATAATAGGTTCTAGGTCCATCCACCTCATCAGAATGGACTCAAATGCATTCCTTTTTTATGGCTGAGTAACATTCCACTGTGTATATATACCACAACTTCTTTATCCATTCATCTGTTGGTGGACATCTAGGTTGCTTCCATGTTCTAGCTATTGGAAATAGTGCTACAATGAACAGTGGGTTACATGTGTCTTTTTCAATTTTTGATTCCTCAGGGTATACACATAGGTGTGGGATTGCTGGGTTATATGTGGTTTTATTCTTAGTTTTTTAAGGAATCTCCATACCATCTTCCATAGTTGCTGTATCAATTTACATTCCCACCAACAGTGAGAGAGTGTTCCCTTTTATCAACACCCTCTCCAGCATTTATTGTTTGTAGACTTTTTGATGATGGCCATTTTGACTGGTGTGAGGTGATATCTCATTGTGGTTTTGATTTGCATTTCTCTAAGAATAAGTGATGTTGAGCATCTTTTCATGTGTTTGTTAGCCTTCTGTATGTCTTTGGAGAAATGTCTGTTTAGGTCTTTTCCCCACATTTTGATTGGGTTATTTGTTTTTCTGGCATTGATCTGTATGAGCTGTTTGCATATTTTGGAAATTAATCCTTTGTCAGTTGTTTCAGTTGCTATTATTTTCTCCCATTCTGAGGGTTGTCTTTTCACCTTGCTTATAGTTTCCTTGGCTGTGCAAAAGCTTTTAAGTTTAGCCAGGTCCCACTTGTTTACTTTTGCTTTTATTTCCATTACTCTAGGAGGTGGGTCATAGAGGATCTTGCTTTGATTTATGTCGAGTGTTGTGCCTATGTTTTCCTCTAAGAGTTTTATAGTTTTTGGTCTTACATTTAGGTCTTAAATCCATTTTGACTTTATCTTTGTATATGGTGTTAGGAAGTGTTCTAATTTCATTCTTTTACATGTAGCTGTCCAGTTTTCCCAGCACCATTTAATGAAGAGGCTGTCTTTGCCCCCATTGTATATTCTCGCCTCTTTTGTCAAAAATAAGTTGCCCATAGGTGCATGGGTTTATTTCTGGGTTTTCTATCTTGTTCCATTTGTATATATTTCTGTTTTTGTGCCAGTACCATACTGTCTTGATGGTTGTAGCTTTGTAGTATAATCTGAAGTCAGGAAGGTTGATTTCTTCAGCTCCATTCTTCTTTCTCAATACTGCTTTGACTATTTGGGGTCTTTTGTGTTTCCTTATGAATTGTGAAATTTTTTGCTCTAATTTTGTGAAAAGTGTCATTGGTAATTTGATAGGGATTGCATTGAATCTGTAGATTGCATTTGGTAGTATAGTCATTTTCACAATATTGATTCATCCTACCCAGGAACATGGACTATCTCTCCATTTGCTTATGTCATCTTTGATTTCTTTCATCAATGTCTTATAATTTTCTGTGTACAGTTCTTTTGCAACCTTAGGTAAATTTATTTCTAGGTATTTAACTCTTTTTGTTGCAATTGTGAATGGGATTGATTCCTTAATTTCTCTTTCTGATTTTTCATTTTTAGTATATAGAAATGCAAGTGATTTCTGTGCACTGATTTTTTATTCTGCAACTTTTCAATTCACTGATTAGCTCTGATAATCTTCTGATACTATCTTTAGGGTTTTCTATGTACAATATCATGTCATCTGCAAACAGTGAGAGCTTTACTTCTTTTCCAATTGGTATTCCTTTTATTTCTTTATCTTCTCTGATTGCTGTAACTGGGACTTCCAGAACTATTTTGAATAATAGTGGTGATAGTGGACACCCTTGTCTTGTTCCTGATCTCAGGGGGAATGCTTTCAGTTTTTCACCATTGAGAATAATGTTTGCTGTATGCTTATTATATATGATCTTTACTATGTTGAGGTAGGTTCCTTCTATGCCCATTTTTTGGAGTTTTAATCATAAATAGGTGCTGAATTTTGTCAAAGAATTTTTCTGTATCTATTGAAATTATCATATAGTTTTTATCTTTCAGTTTGTTAATATAGTGTATTGCATTGTTTGATTTGCATATCCCTGCATTCCTGGAACAAACCCAACTTGATCATGGCATATGAGCTTTTTGATGTGCTGCTGAATTCTGTTTGCTAAAATTTTGTTGAGGACTTTTGCATCTATGTTCATCAGTGACATTTGTCTGTAGTTTTCTTTTTTTGTTGTTGTCTTTGACTGGTTTTGGTATCAGGGTGATGGTGGCCTTGTAGAATGAATTTGAAAGTGTTCCTTCCTCTGCAATTTTTTGAGAGTTTTAGAAAGATAGACATTGGCTCTTCTCTAAATGTTTGATAGAATTCTCCTGTGAAGCCATCTGGTCCTGGGATTTTGTTTTTTGGGAGATTTTTTAAGTCACAGCTTCAATTTAAGTGTTTGTAATTAGGTTGTTCATAATTTCTATTTCTTCCTGGTTCAGTCTTGGAAGATTGGGCTTTTCTAAGGATTTGTCCATTCCTTCCAGGTTATCCATTTTATTGCCACAGAGTTGATCATAATAGTCTCTTATAATCCTTTGTATTTCTGCACTGTCTGTTGTAACCTCTCATTTTTCATTTCTAATTTTGTTGATTTGATTCTTCTTTTTTTCTTAATGAGTCTGGCTAAAGGTTTGTCAACTTCGTCTTCTCAAAGAACCAGCTTTTAGCTTTATTAATCTTTACTATTGTTTATTTTATTTCTTTTTCACTTATTTCTGCTCAGATCTTTATGATTTCTTTCCTTCTACTAATTTTGGGGGTTTTTTCTTCTTTTTCCAGTTGTTTTAGATATAAAGTTAGGTTGTCTATTTAATGATTTAAGGATTGTATTGCTATAAACTTCCCTCTTAAAACTGCTTTTGCTGCATCCCATAGGTTTTGACTTGTGTTTTCATTGTCATTTGTTTCTAGAAATTTTTTATTTCCCTTTTGATTTCTTCAGTAACCTGTTGGTTATTTAGAAGCGTGTTGTTTAATCTCTATATGTTTGTTTTTCTTACAGCTTTTTTCTTTTAATGGATATCTGGTCTCATAGTGTTGTGGTCAGAGAGGATGCTTGATACAATTTCAATTTTCTTAAATTTACTGAGGTTTGATTTGTGACACAAGATGTGGGCTGTCCTGGAGAATGTTCCATGTGCACTTGAGAAGAAGGTGTATTCTTCTGCATTTGGATGGAATGTCCTAAAGATATCAATGAGATCCATCTCATCTAATGTATCATTTAAAACTGTGTTTCCTTATTAATTGTCTGTTTTGATGATCTGTCCATTAGTGTGAGTGCCATGTTAGAGTCCTCTACTATTATTGTGTTACTGTATATTTCTCCTTTTATGTCTATTAGTGTTTGTCTTATGTATTGAGATGCTCCTATGTTGGGTGCATGCTGCTGCTGCTGCTGCTAAATCGCTTCAGTCGAGTCCGACTCTGTGCGACCCCATAGATGGCAGCCCACCAGGCTCCCCCTTCCCTGGGATTCTCCAGGCAAGAATACTGGAATGGGTTACCATTTCCTTCTTCAATGCATGAAAGTGAAAAGTGAAAGTGAAGTCGCTCAGTTGTTTCTGACATAGATATTTATAATTGTTATGTCTTCCTCTTGGATTGACTCCTTAATTGTTATGCAGTGTCCTTCCTTATCTCTTATAATCTTCTTTACTTTAAGGTCTATTTTGTCTGATATGAGGATTGCTACTCCAGCTTTCTTTTGCTTCCCATTTGCATGGGATATATTTTTCCATCTTCTCACTTTCAGACTATATGTGTCTTTAGGTCTGAAGTGGGTTTCTTGTAGACAGCATATATATGGATCTTGTTTTTATATCCATTCAGCCAGTCTGTGTCTTTTGATTGGAGCATTTAATCCATTTACATTTAAAGTAAGTATTGATATATATGTTCCTGTTGCCAAAAATGGCAAAAATTAAGAAAACTTAATTGTTTGGGGTTGATTTTGTAGATCTAATTTCTTCTCTTGTATTTCTTGACTATATAAGTCCCTTTAACATTTGTTGTAAGGCTGGTTTGGTGGTACTGAATTCTCTTAACTTCTGCTTGTCTGAAAAGCTTTTTATTTCTCCATCAATTTTGAATGAGATCCCTGCCAGGTACAGTAACCTTGGTTGTAGATTTTTCCATTTCAGTACTTTAAATACATCCTGCCATTCCCTTCTGGCCTGCAGAGGTTCTGCTGAAAGGTCAGCTGTTAAGTGTGTGGGGTGTCCCTTGTATGTTACTTGTTGCTTCTCCCTTCCTGCTTTTCATATTCTTTCTTTGTGTTTAGTCTTTGTTAGTTTGATTAGTATGTTTCTTGGCGTGTTTCTCCTTGGGTTTATCCTTATGGGACTCTTTGTGTCTCTTGGACTTGATTGACTATGTCCCCTTCCATGTTGGGGAAATTTTCAACTATAATCTCTTCAAAATTTTTCTCATACCCTTTCTTTTTCTCTTCTTCTTCTGGGACCCCTATAATTTGAATGTTGGTGTTTTTGATATTGGTCCAGAGGTCTCTTGAGACTATCCTCAGTTCTTTTCATTCTTTTTAATTTATTCTGCTCTTCAGAAGTTTTTTTATCTTCCAGCTCACTAATTCAGTCTTATGCCTTAGATATTCTGCTATTGATTCCTTTTAGAGTATTTTTAATTTCAATAATTGTGTTGTTTGTCTTTGCATGTTTATTCTTTAATTCTTCTAGGTCTTTGTTAATTAATTCTTGCATTTTCTCCATTTTGTTTTCAAGGTTTTTGATCATCTTTACTATCATTATTCTGAATTATTTTTCACTTAGTTTGCCTATTTTCTCTTCATTTGTTTGAACTTTTGTGTTTCTATTTGTTCCTTCATTTCTGTAGTATTTCTCTTCCTTTTCATTATTTTTTTAAACAAATTGTGTTTGAGGTCTCCTTTTCCCAGTCTTCAAGGTTGAATTCTTTCTTCCTTTTGATTTCTGCCCTCCTAAGGTTGGTCCAGTGGTTTGTGTAAGCTTCCCGTAGGGGTGAGATTTATGCGGAGTTTTTGTTTGGTTGTTTTTCCTCTGATGGGAAAGTCTGAGTGAAGTAGTAATCTTGTCTACTGTTTGTATTTTTGTTTTGTTTGTTATTTAGGTAAAGGTGTCCTGCACAGGGTGCTACTGCCGGTTGGGTGATGCTGGGTCTTGTATTCTGGTGGCTCCTTTGTGTGAGTTCTCACTATCTGATACTCCGTATGGTTAGTTCTCTGGTAGTCTAGGGTCTTGGAGGCAGTGCTCCCACTCAAAAGGCTCAGGACTTGATCTCTGGTCGGTAAAGAAGACTCCACAAGTGGTTTGTTATGGCATTAAGTGAAATTAAAACAAATATCCAAAAATGAGAAACCAAAGATGAACCCCAGACAAATGGAAGTCAAAAAATCAGGCAAATGAGAATTAAAATAATGGGATATACACATACACATATACACTCATGAGCAAAGTCAAACAGTCTAACAAAAATATAGTAGATTGATCCAGCAAAGGTAATAAAAAATTATATTTACCAGTTAAGAACAAAAGTAACTAAAGCACAAACTGGAAAACAAAACTAAAGCAAGGTGCCAAGTAGGGAGTAAAGCAATGAAAACAAAACTAACAAATATGTTGAGAGGACAGAAAAGAAAGAAAACAAAAATAATAGATATGCAAAGTTAAATAGAGGTAGATGAAGATTTATATACATTAAAGATTAACCTCAAGGGGAAAAGAACAGTAGGAAAAGCAAACAAAGGAATAAATCTAGAGAAAATATAATAGATTTTAAAAAATTAAAAGTTAAAATTATAAAAAGAGAAAAGAAAAGAAAAACAGAAGAAGAAAGAAAAACAGGGAAAAAAAGGAAAACTCCCCAGATCTGCAAAAGCCCAACATAGAGGCAGAGGTTTATAAAAACAATAAAAAATGTGACTGAGGAAAAAAAGGGGGAAAAAAAAAAAGCTCAAAAGTTTAATTAGATTTCATAGTGCCAATAAAATCGGCAACGCCAACAACAGCAGGGCGGGGGTGGGGGAGGCTTGAGGGAAAAAAAGAAAAAAAAAATCCAAAAGAATCTACAGAACAAGTCAAAACATAAGAATAATAAATGTTTTTCTTGAGTCACTGCTCTCAGAGTCCTTTCCCTCGCTGGGAGTCACAGTCCACCTCACCTCCCTAAGATGCCCTCCAACACTGCTGGTCTCTGGACCTGCTGTGGGGGCAGCTGAGATTCTAATCTGGTCCTTCTCGTTCTTGCCTCCAATGTCCACAGCCATCAGAACTAGTGCATCTTTTGAGGGAGCTCTCAATGACCTTTTATATATTCCACAGACACAGAGTCTGCCTAGTTGAATAGTTGATCCTGTGAATTTAATCTACAGCTTGTACAGCTGGTGGGAAGGTTCTGGGCCTTCTTCCTTAGTCACACTGCCCCTGGATTCCAATTGTGGTTTTATTTCCATCTCTGCATGTGGGTCATCTACTGGGGTTTGCTCCTGAGGCTGCCCTGGAGGACTTGGGTTTGCCTCTGTGAGGCCAGGTGTGGAGGTGGTGCAGCTGCTTGGGTCGCAGGGGTGGAGCTGTTGGCTAGGGCAGCAGGAAATACAGTGCTCTAGAAGGATTCCCTTCTGGCGACCAGTATTGGCCAATACGCTCCAGTATTCTTGCCTGGAGAACCGCCCTCCCTGACAGAGAAGCCTGGCAGGCCACAGTCTACAGGGTCGCAAAGAGTCGGACAGGACCGAAGCGACCCTGCACGCATAGATGTCAGGCTTTTTTTGCCTGTGGCAGCTCTGCCCCAGAGAGAGTTGAGTGTGAAGCTGGTGCAGCTGCTTGGCCTGGGGGGACCCTGATGGAGGCAGTGTGCAGGGGTAGGGACTGCTTCCACTGTAGGAGTTATAGCCCTATCGGAGTCTTTTTTAGAGCCTCTTATAGCTGGCAATCAGAAGGCCTGTTTGGCCAGTGTTTCTCCTTAGCTCTGCCCATGCAGGCGCTTAGAGGGCTTCCTTGCCTGGGGTCCTTTGTTGTTTGGTGCATCAGGCCATGGGGTTGCAAAGAATTGGACAAGACTGAGCAACTATGAACACATGATAATGACAGTCATAGTAATAACAATAAAACATCATAGGAAAATAAATCTAATGAAATTACAGGCAACCAGAAGCTATGCTGCCAACAACACTTCTCCAGGGAGAAGTGCTTCTCATGTCTCACCTCCTTTTCCTCCCATAATGACAGGAATGGCTTAAAGATGTGGGGAAAAAAAACAAAAACAAACAAACAAAAAACCCTCTAATTTTAAAAGATGGGGGTAGAGAGGTTCTACCTCAAAATTGTAGTTTGATAATATGAGTATTTTTTTTTACTCTCTAAACATAGAGATTATTGTTCTTATGCAAAAATCGTGTACAGAAAGAGGCGTAATAAGGCATGGAACAATAGAGTGTAATACAAACAGCTCCTTTATGATTCCAGAGCACAACAAAAGTCAGAGACTTTTAATTTATTTATAGGACTAACATATCCAAGATAAAAATTAGCAGGAAGGAAAGGATACACACATCTCACTTAGAAATATACTTGCAAAATTGACTGCAGCAGTATATTATAAATAATGCAGTATCACAAAGAGCAATAACTCTAGTGGTGTAAGGATGGGTCAAAGTAAGAAATCTATTCTCATAGTTTACTACACTAAGAGTGCAAACTAACAAACATACTAAGAAACAGCACCTCTATGATGTTGAAAAGCTGCTTTATTTTATAAAACATTCACCATAAATTCCTGGGCTTCGCAGGTGGCACAGTGGTAAAGAACCTGCCTTCTAATGCAGGAGACATAAGAGGCTTGAGTTCGATCCCTGGGTTGAGAAGATCCCCTGGAGGAGAGCATAGGAACCCACTGTAGTATTCTTGCCTGGAGAATCCCATGGACAGAGGAGTCTGGCGGGTGACAGTCTATAGGGTCGCAAAGAGTCGGGCATGACTAAAGCAATTTAGCGCACACACACACAAATTCCTGATTAAAAACTTAGCAAATGCTTTTCTTAACGTGTTAGACAACAATAGCAAAAATGAAACAATGATCAAACAAATCTGTAAAAAAAAAAAAACCTAGAACCTCAGTAATTAATAGTATCAGCTCATGTGCGTGATGTTCATAAAACAATTTTAGTATTGATCAAATATCTAGCAGAAGGAAATAAGCTCAATCTAACGAATAATTTAAAAAACTGAAACACAATAAGGTATTTTTGACCTATGGACTAGCAAAAAGATATGAAAAGCAATAATATCCCATATTAGCAAAGATTGGAAAAAGATGTTAGTTTTCTAGCACTACTTACAAAAAAACTACTACAAACTTCATGCCTTAAAACAATACAAATTTATTATCTTATAGTTCTGGAAGTCAAAATTTCAAAATGGTTCTCATGGAGCTAAAATGAAGGTATTGGCAGGCCTGTCTTTGTTCTGGAAGCTCTAGGAAAAATCCACCTCCTTGCTTTCTGATCCTAGAATCTGCCTGCATTCCTTGGCTTACTGGCTCCCTTCCTTTATGTGCAAAGCCAGCAATATCGGGCCAACTCTTTTTCAAGCCGCTATCCTTCTGGTTCTGCCTTCCTCTTTTAAAGACCTTTGTAATGACATTGGGCCCTCCTGGGTATGCTAGGAAAATCTCCCTAATTTAAGGTCAGCTGATTAGAAACCTTAATTCCAGCGCAAACTTAATTTCTCTTTGCTCTATACCTTAACATACTTGGAGGTTCCAAGGATTAAGATGTGGATATCTTTGTGTGTGTGTGTGTGCGCTGGGGTGCATTATTCTGCCTACCACACCGGGTATCTTCAGTCACTGTTGGGGGTGTATAAATGATCATAATCTTTCTGGCAGATTGACTTTAAAATGTCCCTGCAGGTTACTGTGCATCATGGGACTACAGTTGTATATTAATTAGATTTGCAAGTTCCCTTTAAAGCACAGCTTTAAAACAGATCTCAAAAGAAAGAAAATATTTACACTGGTCCTCCTCCATCAAGTTCGGGGGCTGATGATCTACTCTTTCTGACTCAAAAGCAAGTTACAATTGTTCAGATAAGGGAATAATTTTCTAAAACATTCAAAAACACATCAGACTTATTCTTATTGAGGCATGAGGGGATCAGAAAGCCATTTTAGTGTTGAGATAACGGGTCCGAATGAATTTGAACACAAAAGGTGGGAGTGCTTCAACACTCTAGATCTCTGGGAGTCAATAATTTTAGAGAAGTTTCATTATTCATTAGGTATTTATTTTGGGGGGACCATCTCAGAAAATACACATTGTATTAACAACAGAATTCTAGCAGTCAAACAGAAAAGGTTTCTGAGCTGCTAATCATACAAATGCAGACAGAATTAACACCTGGACCATGCTGAAGATGCTAAGTTTAGAGTCTTCTCAAAATGACAAGGTTTGTCTCATAAATGTCAAGTAATTGTATTCTAATGAAATTATTATCTTTTTATATTTCATTATACTGTATCTCACACAGCTATATATTTTTCCAGTTAGAACATCTCATTTTATTAGAATTCCTTTTTCAAGTTCTCCCACTTTGTTAAAATCTACAATTTTCCCCTCTCCTCATTAAAATCAACCATAACTTTTCAATTATAATATAATTTTATTATAAATAAATATAGCATAATTTTATTGTAAAATATAGTAAACATATATTTAAAGGTATGTTTGTTACTAAGTTTGAACCTTTGAGTGATTCTATGTTAAATACCAAGCAGACTGATGTCATTATTAACATTATGTGGTAAAGGGTTGAAAACAGATGATTGTTATTTTTATAAATTAATAAATTATCATGGATTCTTTATGACTATATTTAGGATTAAGAGCTTTTAAAGTTTTAAGCATTAATTCATTTTGTGTAGTCTTCCCACCCACAATAACAGACATTTTTTTCCTAATGAGAAAGCAAGTTGTTGTTTATCTATCACTCCGTTCTCAAGAAAGCCCCTCTGCTAAGTCAAGGCTGTCATAATATTCTTACCTCTTTACCTTCTTCCACGAATTATAAAAAATAAAAAAGGTTTGTCATGCTCCTAATCTCTCTCTGATGACTTTTAAATCACAATTTTTCTAACCTATTTCATAATACAGGGAGGAACAACCATAGCACCACATTTTCCCACTCTTTCAGCCTCTTTTCCAGCTGTCTATAAGTGGTACATTAATGGTGGTCATGGAGGACACCAGTTTCAGCTAGAAGAGTTTACCTGAGAGAAAAATGGGCTCCGGGAAAAACACAGTAAGGTTAGAACAAAGACTCTACTCTGGGTCTACAATGATTGTGCCCTGCAAAATGTCAGATGATAAATATTTCTACAACCCATGCCACATTTAACGTGTAAGTTGTATAATGTCAACAGGACCTTAAAGAAGCCCTGTAAAAACAAACATTTTGATTTTTGATCAATAGAAACACAATTCTGATGTAGAAAACTTATAAGAAGCTCATAAAAGTACACCGGCCCCAAAGCCTAAAAAGATAATAAAATCGCTTCCATTTGTAAATATTGTAAAACTTCTCATTTAAAACATAATTAATGAGTCCCAGTGACTTGTCATGTACTGATCTAGGTGCTGGTCTGAGTTTAACCAACACCTCTTGAATATTCTCTATATTTGACTTAACTCTGCCATGTAATTCTCACAACTTTTGAAGTAGTGAGAGAGTTATATACATACAAATGAATAAACACAATGCAATAGGGGAGTAACTCTAATTGAAATTTATAAAAATTGCCATGGACATATAAGAAAAGAATCACTTAGGTTTATCTGAGAGAGGCAGATGAGGCTTCACAGAGAAGACTGCATTTAAGCTGAGGATTTAAAGATGGCTAAGGGCAACCAAACATGCACACTGAGGACACACAAAGGCCTGCACCATGAACAAAGACATCATGGCTTTGGTAACCAGTAGGTATTTAAGAATTAAAGGAACAGCATATTAAAAAGCAGAGACATTACTTTGCCAACAAAAGTCCGTCTAGTCAAGGCTATGGTTTTTCCAGTGGTCATGTATGGATGTGAGTTGGACTATAAAGAAAGCTGAGCACCAAAGAATTGATGGTTTTGAACTGTGGTGTTGGAGAAGACTCTTGAGAGTCCCTTGGACTGCAGGGAGATCCAGCCAGTCCATCCTAAAGGAGATCAGTCCTGGGTGTTCATTGGAAGGACTGATGTTAAACCTGAAACTCCAATACTTTGGCGGCCACCTGATGCGAAGAGCTGACTCATTTGAAAAGACCCTGATGTTGGGAAAGATTGAGGGCAGGAGGAGAAGGAGACGACAGAGGATGAGATGGTGGGAGGGCATCACCGACTCAATGGACATGGGTTTGGGTGGACTCCGAGAGTTGGTGATGGACAGGGAGGCCTGGCATGCTGCGGTTCATGGGGTTGCAAAGAGTTGGACATGACTGAGCGACTGAACTGAACTGAACTGAAGCTGTAAATGGTGGGGGATGGGAGGGAAGGGAAGGTGAAGGCCAAGGAGAAGCCAGCAGCATGGCATGGATTAGATGATAAAAAGCCCAATAGTGCGTGAAAAATTCGAAGAATTCTGAGGATCAAATTTTTATGTGAAAAAGATTATTTTGGAGAAATGGAGTAAGCCTAAAAAAAGAGAAACGGTATTGTAGTCATATAAGTGAAAGTTGATGGTAACCCAACTGAAGCAGGAGCTTCCTGGGTGGTACTAGTGGTAAAAAACCTGCCTACCAGTGTAGAAGACATAAGGGTCGCAGGTTCGATCCCTTGGTTGGGAAGATCCCCTGGAGGAGGGCACAGCGACCCACTCTAGTATTCTTGCCTGGAGAATCTCTGTGGACTGAGGAGCCTGGCAGGATACAGTCCATAGGGTCGCAGAGGGTTGGACATGACTGAAGTGACTGAGCACATAAACTGAAGCGGAGGTTTATATAAGGGTGTACAGGAGAAACAAATTCAAGAGATGTTTAGCAAAGACAAGGCTTAAGCTTGACTGTTGGCTGGAAGGTAGGTGAGAGAAACATGTTTTATATTTCCGAGTTTTGGTTTTTTTCACTTGAGTGACTAAGTTGACAGTAGTCTGAGGGATTCATGATTGGTTTGTTTTAAATATGATAACCCAGAGAAGTTCATGGAACATCTAGGAGTATATACGTAGTGGGCAGTTAGATATCCAAATCTGACATTCAGCAGAGGCATCTAGATTTGAGAAAGATTAGAGAAAGACCACCTTAAATGGAGGACTTCATGCCATGATGGAGAGGAAACTATCTTGGAAAAATATCTGGGAAAAAAGATAAAGAGGCTAGGGAAGAACCTCAGGGTATACTGATATATCAACGCCATGAGAGGAAAGAAACATATAATTTGTCTTTGTGCTAATAGGTAGTCCCATGGAAATCAAACAGGAAAGAATTTTAAATATTCAATAATTAAGAGGCAGTCATAAGATAAAGTGAATGTCCCCATCAGATCTTATTTCTGCACTTACTCATTACATGTAAGGACCCACTAATTTTCATATGTGTATAATCAGAATATACCTTGGCCTCCATGACCTTGTCCTTTCCCTGAATCTTGCCCAGAAGCCCATCTTGAACTGAAAATAGGAGGATGGGACTGGGGGAAAATAATGCCAAAAGGATTAGAGAATATTATATATATTTCAAAATTTCATTGAGAAGCTGGATATAACACTGCGTATGATAGAACCAAACTTTCCAGAAAATCCTCTCTCTCTCCTAAGTTCTGTTACCTGTAGCAGCTGCCATCTCTATGTCTTCTTTCTTTCTTTCCCCGCAACTCCTTCTAAGCTTCTGGCTCCTACTACTATCCTACTGCATATGCAGGAAGCCCCTCTATGTCCCCAAGTTTCCTAATTTTGCATCCATATTATCATTCTATTCATTAAAACAGAAGATATTCCTTGGCACCTAGTCACTTTAGAAGGAATGAAAATAATTATAAACAACCAATTTTCATTGCTTTCTCCAGGCACACTTTTATGTAGAAATGTGTTATAAAACTGAGAAATGTATACTTCTTTGGTTTCATGCTATTCTGTTCTTCTCAACTTGCCAATTAAATGTACTCAGCTATCAAACAAGTATTAAACAAATAAATGGTAAGTATCTCAGAAATATATTTTTTAGCAAAGGGATATTTAAGAAATATATTTTCATAAAAAATTAGAGAAAAATGCAACACATACATATTTGATGTTAACTGTTCAGTTTTTCACAATATGCACCACAAGAATGATGTATTTTTATAGGGGAAATGCAAAATTCAGAATAATTCCCCAAACTTCATCAAATGTGATAAATTCTGAGTACCATCTGGCAATGTGAATTTTCTTGGGGTTCCTTTATGTAATTTTATGTATAGCCATCTGAATAGTAGTAACTACAGACATTCACTTATAACTAGGGCATTACCTTAGAACAATCAGTTTCAGAGAAATCCATTTGAGCAAATAAAAACTCATATTCACAGGCCAAATCCTCTAGCTACAAGAAGACCTGAAAATCTGCATTTTAAAGTGGTTCCCAGGTGACTGGAGTCACAAGAATCATCTGTAATGCCTAGTGATCCCTCGGCCCCACTGTATACTTCTAAATGAGAAACTTCTGCCAATCTCCCTAAAGTCAGAGAATTCACACTTTTGTAAGTTTTGGTGATTCTTCCAAACAGGTAAGGGTTTCAATCATCCCCTTAGTGTACATCTCTATTAGCAGATTATGGAGGCAATACACTGAGACTTCAGCCTCTTTATACATCATCACATTACTATAGTTTTCTGTGTGTATGTGTGCTCAGTAGTTCAGTCATGTCCAACCCTTTGCAACCCTATGGACTATAGCTTTTCAGGCTCTTCTGTGCATGGGATTTTCCTGGAAAGAATACTAGTGTGGCAAAGATAAATTCAAAATGGATTAAAGACCTAAATGCAAGACTAGAAACTATAAAATAGAGGAAAACACAGGCAGAACACTCTTATGATATAAATCCCAGCAAGATCCTCTATGATCCACCTCCCAGAGTAATGGAAATAAAAACAAAAATAAACAAGTGGGATCTAATTAAACTTAAAAGCTTTTGCACTGCAAAGGAAACTATAAATGAGGTGAAAAGACAACCCTCAAATTGGGATAAAATAATAGCAAATGAAACAACTGACAAAGGATTAATTTCCAAAACATATAAGCGGCTCATACAAGTCAATACCAGAAAAACAAACAACCCAATCAAAATGTGGGGAAAAGACCTAAACAGACATTTCTCCAAAGAAGACATACAGATGATTAACAAACACATGAAAAGAGTCTCAACATTACTTATTATTAGAGAAATGCAAATGAAAACTACATTGAGATATCACCTCATACCGGTCAGAATGGCCATCATCAAAAAGTCTATAAACAATAAATGCTGGAGATCAAAAGAAGCCTAAATGATAATTGTAATTCACAAAATAACTCTGAAATACTTCTTAACCAAATCATTTTCCTCTAACCAGATTATATAATTTCAATATGTAAAAACATCACACTTCAAGTACCTTTTTAAGACTATCCTAAAAATAACATGGGTCAGGAAAACATTGTCACACTGCAGATGAGAAGTGACTTAACCAAGATCACACTTTAGAATCCTGTCTCTAGCCTGTTGCAGGAGTGTTCCCTTCATTCATGAAGCTTCCTGCTATATGTCAAGGGCTTTGCTTTGACCATTACTTGAGTATATTTGTGTATATTAATTAATTTGATATGCACAATACTACAAGATCTGAAAAAACTATAGGCTTTGGAATCATAACAGTTGTGTTTTTTTAAATCCCAGTTCTGCTGAAGTCAGACTCTGTGTACCTTGGGCAGTTCCCACTTTTCTCATTTGTTAAATTATAGACAACAAATAACACTATCAATCCTGTAGGAGGGGTTGAGAAGATTAAATAAGATATTGTGTGCCTAAGCATCCAGGTCTTTGCCCAGAATATAGTAAGTGCTCAGTGAATGCTAGCCTTTTATATTAGTTTCTACCCAGTATTCCTCAAGGCTCATCTTGCATGTCCAACTCCAGAGTTAATGGACCTTTGACTCAGAAACTACCTATCACATGGTCTCAACTACACTTTGCTCTCTCAAGACTGCTCCTTTGAAAATGGCTTGCACTATGGGAATGATGTGAACAGGAGATATACAAACACAGAGGAGCAGATAGGAGCCTTTCAAGTGCTAGATCCCACCTGTGGGTCAACTGGTGGGGTCACATCCTCTTCATCACCTCCTCCAACAAACCTATAAAACTCTGACCTGTAGTATAATACTTCCAGTTTGAAACTTGCCCCAGTGAAGCTGAGGGTCTGATGAAATGACTGACTGTGTTAGTCTTCAATATTACACTTTGTTTTATCATGTATAATTGATGCAATGACAAGTGGCAACACAATACATGAGGTCCAGGGAGAACCATGATACATACGCACAAAGATAGGGTAGGGTCCAAGGCTGGAACACTCTTTAGGAGTGATGATCAAGCACTGATCATTCCACAGCACCTGGAAACAATGCATCCACTGGAAAAATATTAATTTAACGGAGTTCTGTTTTGCTGCCTCAGTGTGGCTTTGAAAAAATTACTGCTCAAGTGCAATAGCATAGAATTTATATCTTCCTAGTTTTTAAAAATCATATTCTAGCTCTTTTTTAAAAAACAAAATACCTCGGGGTCTGAAGCATTTAAAGGGGGCTACAACTTGAATGTCTCTATTTTCCACTTGCTTAAACAAATCTTATAATTCCTTCAAGTTACATTCTCCCCCAGATTATCCAAAAAGACTTGCGTGATCTTTACTGCTCACGATAATCCCTCATAGATCTTCCTGCTTGTTTCAAAACTGTGATCTATTTCATATGCTAACCAGACTATTAGTTTTGTTTTCGAGTGAGTGTGTTTGTCATATACCTGTAATTGAATCCTAAATTTTATTTGGCCTGATAACCCCAATGCTTCCAGTTTACCTATCACCTTCTGCCAAAATCTGTTCTCTGGCACCTCCTGCCTGCTTGGTTGGCCTCTGTCATGCTGCATGGACATGACTTATGGTAAGTCTGTCTGCTATTTGGAGACCAGTTTCTGGGAATACTAATTAACACATTGAGGTTCCCCTCTGAGATGATCCTCTAACTTTTCTTTTTAAACAAAATACTTCGGGGTCTGAAGCATTTAAATGGGGCTACAACTTGAATGTCTCTATTATCCACTTGGACCAACAATGATGTCAGAAGCACAAAATGGGGACAATAAAGCTGTGATTAGATCTCCTAGACACATATAATGAAGAGAACCAGCATTCATAGTTAATCTAGGTATTATTTAAAGGATAAACCTTTATTTCATGTCATCATGTCGACCTATCACAGAAATTACCCTTACTGTGTCTTCAAATGGGAGTGTAGACATTGCATAAGGAAAATAAAGATATAAAACAAATGTGAAGAGGAGTTTTAAATACTTTGAAGAAAGTTATATAAAGTATTCCCAAAGCTGAAGAAGATGCTAAAACTGGAGGACAGACATTTAAACAACCCTTTCTAAGTAAGCTGTAAACAAAACAGTTGAAATAACTCGTCCTAAAAATATATGCCAACTTGTCAAAACACTATGGCTATTTAATTAAAATAGCTTCATGCTTGTTGCTCTGCCCCATGTTCTAAAGGAACTGATTCCACTCTCAAAACAAGTGCCCTACTAAAGTCAGGTGAACAGAGTTTTTAAATAAAGTCTATCAAGAGATACAATGCCTATTTTTTTAAATAGTCAATTATTCATGGGACAGAAAAGAAATACAATTTAGATTTGTAAATGTAATTCAGTGAAATGATTGTTGAGTGTAATCTTTATAATTATTTTTTCAGTGCATTAATAATTACTTTCCAGGAAACATTACTTCTCTTTAAGTGCTTTCCAACTAGACCAAAGAGTCCTTTTTAATATTTAACTGAGCATTTTATTCAGATTTTTATTTGGATATTTAATTACTGTAGGATCATACTTCAGTGGAAATGACCTAATCTGATAGTATTGATGGTTCATTCTCCTGCTGTTCGTAAACATTTTACTTCTTGAAAAATCTCATATTCTTCGACTTTCTGGAAATAATGTTATGTTCATCCCTTTATTTACTCTTTCATTCAGCAAAGTATTTATGGTAAAGCTGCAATGTACTGAACATGAATTAGCTGTGAAAATGAAAAAATACATTTCCTCTCGTTGAGCTCACATGTTATAGGAGGAAAGTAGGTATGTAAGTATGAAAGTAATAGGCAGGTGCATAGATAAATTACAAGAAAGAGAAGCATTGAAAAGATGCATCAACAGTGTTTTCACACATATTCACCAAAATATAATCCTTGAATCTTTCTTTTTTCCCTCTAAAAGTCTCTCTTTTAAAAGATTTCTCCCATCACCCTGAAATACATAAAGCTATTACATATACAATGAATATTTAATCCATATTATCTATCTATATGCATATTTTATATATATATATACATACATATATATATACACACACACATATATATATATCTAAGAATCACACAAGGTGAAGTGAGAAGATTTCTAGAGGACACGCTGTTAAAGAGAAGAAAAGTTCAAGGAAACACATATGTGTTCAAAACCTCCCCGCATTTACCTGTAAATTCCAGCAATTTAACTCATGACTTCCTCCACCTCCTGGGTTCTTTATTCAACAGATGCTATCTTGATGCTAGGCTATACCAATCCAGCTGTGAAGCTCAACATTTTTTAATCTTCCCACACCAATCCATCAGAGTTCAGTTGTGCAAAGCATTTATGATAAACTAAGAATAAATAAAAATTTAACAACAGATATATCACCTCACACACTAGCAAAGTAATGACTAAATATTCTCCAAGCCAGGCTTCAACAATATGTGAACTGTGAACTTCCAGATGTTCAAGGTGGTTTTAGAAAAGGCAGAGGAACCAGAGATCAAATTGTCAACATCTGTTGGATCATCAAAAAAGCAAGAGAGTTCCAGAAAAACATCTATTTCTGCTTTATCAACTATGCCTAAGACTTTGACTATGTGGATCACCACAAACTGGAAAATTCTGAAACAGATGGGAATACCAGACCACCTGATCTGCCTCTTGAGATACTTGTATGCAGGTCAGGAAGCAACAGTTAGAACCGGACATGGAACAACAGACTGGTTCCAAATAGGAAAATGAGTACGTCAAGGCTGTATACTGTCACCCTATTCATTTAACTTATATGCAGAGTACATGAGAAACGCTGGGCTGGATGAAGCACAAGTTGGAATCAAGATTGTTGGGAGAAATATCAATAACCTCAGATATGCAGATGATACCACCCTTATCGCAGAAAGCAAAGAAGAACTAAAGAGCCTCTTGATGGAAGTGAAAGAGGAGAGTGAAAAAGTTGGCTTAAATTCAACACTCAGAAAACTAAGATCACGGCATCTGGTCCCATCATTTTGTAGCAAATAGATGGGGAGACAGTGGAAACAGTGGCAAACTTTATATTTTGGGGCTCCAAAGTCACTGCAGATGGTGACTGCAGCCATGAAATTAAAAGGCACTTGCTCTTTGGAAGAAAAGTTATGACCCACTGGGACAACATATTAAAAAGCAGAGACATTACTCTGCCATCAAAGGTCCATCTAGTCAAAGCTATGGTTTTTCCGGTAGTCATGTATGGATGTGAGAGTTGGACTATAAAGAAAGCTGAACGCTGGAGAATTGATGCTTTTGAACTGTGGTGCTGGAGAAGACTCTTGAGAGTCCCTTGGACTGTAAGAGATCCAACCAGTCCATCCTAAAGGAAATCAGTCCTGAATATTCATTGGAAGGACTGATGCTGAAGCTGAAACTCCAATACTTTGGCCACTTGATGAGAAGAACTGACTCATCTGAAAAGACCCTGATGCTGGGAAAGATTGAAGGCAGGAGGAGAAGGGGTCGACAGAGGATGAGATGGCTGGATGCCATCACTGACTTGATGGACATGAGTTTGAGCAAACTCTGGGAGTTGGTGATGGACAGGAAAGCCTGGTGTGCTGCCGTCCAAGGGGTTGCCAAGAATTGGACAGAACTGAGTGACAGAACTGAACTGACAGCATCATTGGCCTCTGTGGTCATCACCACTGCCTAATCCTGCCCACCTCCACACACTCACACACACTGGAAAATTTTACTGGCCCCTCCACTCACTCCTGCCTATATCTATCTTTCTAGCCTCTCACCTCTCCTCCTCCTTCTCTTCCTTTCTCTCCCTTCTTTCACTCACTCTCTCTTCTTGTCTAGTAAAAACCCGAGAATGTTCTCTAGCTTATGAAGAGGAATTTCCTTTTCCTAAAGCCTTCATATCAGCAACTAGATCTTGGGAGGGTGGGTTCGTTGAATTTAAAAGTGTCGAGGCAGGAATTTTTACTTTCAACCTGAATAATTCATCGAAATACAGTCTTTTTCAAATATCTCTATTTTTCTACTCAAATCTATTCCATTAAATTGTGAATTCCTCTCTGCAGCTACAGACTCCTATGCACTGTGTTACTGATCTTTGATCTCCTTTCCCCCATCCTCTGTCTCCAGCACCTGGTAAGATGAACACTAGACATGAATTTTTAAATGTTTTCTTATCTTTTTTTGTTTGTTTGTTTTCTTATCTTAATGGAACAAAACTGAGTTCTCACATTGATGACTACGATACTACTCCTAGTTGGAAAATTTTTCCTGTTCCTTGTTCTAACTTCTAAAATTCAAGATGCCTGTCTTAATTTAATCTCTTCTCTGAAGCTTCTCCCTACTGTTCTGTCTACACTGCTATCTCTCTTTTGTTTATTTTTCTTTTTTGGTGAACCCCTAAGACACATTTCGTTCTTTGCTTACTGTGTGTGTGTGTGCTAAGTTATTTCAGTTGTGTCTGACTCTTTGAAACTCTATGGACCATAGCCCAGCATGCTCCTCTGTCCATGGGATCTCCAGGCAAGAACACTGGAGTGGGTTGCCATGCCCTCCTCCAGGGGATCTTCTCCACACAGGGATCAAACCAACATCTCTTATATCTCTTGCATTGGCAAATGGGTTTGTTACCACTAGCACCACCTGGGAATCCCTTGCTTACCGGACAACATATGTTTTTAATTCTTATATGTCTTAGGTATATCTTTTCTTCAATCTAGCAGAAAAGATGAGTAGGTGGGATATACGTGCTTAGTCACTTAGTTGTGTCCAATTCTTTGTGACACCATGGACTGTAGCCTGTCAGGCTCCTTTGTCCATGGGGATTTTCCAGGCAAGAATACTGGAATGGGTTGTCACGCCCTCTACCAGGGGATCTTCCCAACCCAGGGATTGGACCCAGGTCTTCTGCATTGCAGGTGGATTTTTTTTTTACCACCTGAGCTATCAGGGAATCCCAGGTGGAATATAACTGCAGATTAAATACTTAAGGAAGGAATTCAAGGAGTATATAAAAGTTAAATGACAGAAACAAATTTGAGACAAGATTTCCTCAGAGGGAGGGTTCTTTACAATTTACTTCTTGTGTTCTACAGTAACGTGTGATTTATATGAGTCATGGTATAGTTTATTGGCATCTGTTTATGCCTTAGTTCTAGTGAATTTACTAAAACTCAGAAAAATGTGATACAACAAATAGTATTCACAAAAATGTATTTAAAAGTCATAAAAATAAATAATTGTACTTTCTCTGAAAATATTCAGAATGGGCCTACTAATTCTGTTAAAATCTTTATAGCCATACTATAAGATTCTAATGGTTTCTTTTTTTTAACCAAACATTAAAATATCTTTCAATCGTATAAGTTGAATTTTCCTACCATTATAAAAGCCTAGAATCGATTACTTTTAAATCACTTAAATAATTCTAATGAGGCAAAACCTTTTAGTAAAACTACTTCTCCATTTCCAGCAATTTTACTACTTTTCTATTTCTCTTTTGTTAGAAATATGTGGATATGAAGTGGATTAGATCAGAGCTTAGTTGGTTATGGACTTGTTAGGACGTTTGTGTTAGATATTTTTAAAAGCTTGAATATATATGCCTTCTGAGGCTCTGATTCCTTAAATCCACTCTCTCACCACATGTACTAGTTCCTTGAACTTCAACATGATGCTCCCAGAGGGGGACCAAGTTTGCATGAAACTCGGTGCCAAAATGCCACTACTTTATCTTCATCAAACAGTTATTACTCTGAGTCTGTCGCTGCACATGTAAGGCTCTGTGCTAGAGAGGCTCCAGGGATAGATAGTTATAAGCAACGGCGTATGCTCTACCAAGCAGGAAAAGGTGAAATGCTGATTTGCAGGTTGGGTAAAATGTGCTTCAGGAGTTGCAAGGAGGAAGTCATCCCATGGTTTTAATGAGGGGGCATTGGAATGGTATTCAATGGTCAAGTCTAAACAGGCAGAGCAGGAGAGAGAGACGTGATCTGGGAAAGAAACAGAGGATCACAGACATCCTGGAATAAAGCTGCCGGGGGCAGGCAGCAGTCCTCGGGGCTGGGGCAGAGCCAGATCAGAGATGTGAGAGAAGACATAGGTAAGGTCAGACCACACAGGGCACTGAGAGAGCGCCTGGAGTCCGGACTTCACTCTTCGACAATGGGAGTCACTGTCAATATTTTTGGTTGAAAACTGACATATACACCATGATGTTTCAGACTGGAAGCTTAGGAGGGTGAGTTGTATAGGGCATACGGGCCAAAGAGACATCTGGAGGCAGAAGGCTCAACTGGAGATTAGTTTACAACAGTACAGAGGAGTCAGGACTGGAATGGTGGCAGAGGATGAGAAGGAAAGATAAGGCTACAAGAGGCATGCGTGCTCAGCCGCTTCTGTCATGTTCAACTCTTTGCGAGTCTGTGGACTGTAGCCCGCCAGGCTCCTCTGTCCATGGGATTCTCCAGGCAAGGACACTGGAGTGGGTTGCCATGCCCTTCTCCAGGGGATCTTCCTGACCCAGGGATCGAACCCTCAGCTCCTGTGTCTCTTGCACTGCAGGCAGATTCTTTACCCACTGAGCCACCTGGGAAGCCCCACAAGAGACACAGCAAGTGATGAATCAGTATGCCTGGCTGGCTTACTAAGGGTTGAGGCAGAGGGCAAAGAACTTAATCAGACCTCCTCTGGGGGGCCTCATCTTCGACTCCTCCTTGTGTTAGATATTTATTAATCTGGTTTTTGAGGCCCAACTTCTCCCCCATTCTCTTTAGGACTGCTTCACTCCCAACAGGACACAGGTGGATGCAGGACAATCCAGTCCCTGCTACTCCTTCCCTGGAATCCAGAGTTAGACCCAACAGCCAGAGAGCGGTCTCTCTCTCAGGTGCTGACTGTGGCCATCTTCTTCCATGTGAACTGGGAAGCTGAAAAAGCTGCTTTACAGCAAAAGAGAGTAAGAAAGTAGAAGTGAAGGAAAAAAGATGAGAGCTGGAGAATCAGAGCTTGGTCTGGGCTTCCTGTTACACTTTAGTCTCTGCTTTCATGTGCCACTAAAATGCTGCTGCATACCTCCTCTTTAATTCTGCAGGACAGCCTCATCATGCAGCCACACATTTCCCCCTTTCCCCTTTGATGAAGTTGGCTTGACAGGGTTATTGTTACTTGTAGCTCAAACAGTCCAAACTGATACATTCCTCCCCAGAAATTCTCCATCTTCAGTCAAGGTGTTCTGGCCACTCTGAACACTTCAGATTTACTGACTCCACACTTGCATGCCATTTCCTGCATCTAGAATGCCTTTCCCTTCCAAATCCTGCTGACTCTGCATGCATAAATCCTGATTATCTTTCCTTCCATCTCTCTCTTATTAAATACTCTTCGAGTGACCCATAACATCTGTAAATTGTAACATTACATTTTCCCACTTCAATCCCTGATTTTAGTGAACCTATTGGGAGAATAATTAAAACTACAAAAGAGGGTGAAAGGTGGTGGATGGTAGTAGAAAATCAAGACATTTATGCTTATAACATATACAAATGAAAAGATAATGGTCTACTTGGCTATGGATACTTCTGACAACAAGATGGGTTCAAGAGGTACCAGTAGGCCACTTGGGCAAAGTAGATATTTCACAAATGATAGTATATTCATTAAGAGGAGTGTTAGATGAAAGAAAATAAAAATAGTCTTTAAACAACTAACGCATGACACACTATTGTGTAAGTGCTATAAACTCAATATTATAAATATCCAGAGGAGGTCCCACAGCAAGTGAGAGACAGGGACCTTGCCAGGGCTTCCCTAGGGCTTTTTTCACTGTGCTAAACCATCACACAGGAAATAAAAAGATATATGTTAATTTTTAGATGAGACAATAATTCAATTTTTTAAAAACAATAATGTATTTTAAGTTTTCATCCATTAAAATAATACTATTTCCTGGTGGCCCAGACAGTAAATAATACTCCTGCAAAATGCAAGAGACCTAGGTTCCATCCTTGGGTTGGGAAGATCGCCTGGAGGAGGGCATGGCAACCCACTCCAGTATTCTTGCCCAGAATATCACCACAGACGTAGGAGGCTGGTGGGGTACAGACCATGGGGTTGCAAAGAGTCAGAGTGACTAAGCACAGCACAAAATTTTAATATATCCTAAGAACCATCTTGAGTCTCATGCCTGGGCGATGTTATATACCAAAACAAAGAAAGAAAAACCTAACCCCGCTCAAAAACAACAACAATAACCACAAAGCAAAACAGATTGTTATTCTCTTTCAAAACACTAAAGAATATCTTTTATAAAGGCATCTCTTTGCCTCTAGAAATGAGAAAAACCAGTCTAGTATCCTGTGAAATCTCACATAAATTCTGAACATAATGAAGTTTATTTCCCCTTCAGCAATGGAGCCTTTGTTCTGGTGACTTACGATGCCTCTGGAGAGGAAAACACAAAAATGCCTTATGAAAGCAGTGAGAAAATGTCTAGCAAGTGGATGGACATTTAATGAACAAGACAAAGTGCCAAGTAATAGTTACTGTCTCTTTCTGCTTGACTCAAAGGAACATCCCTAAGACCCCAAAGCACTCACACCAGAAGATTACATGAGTAGCACTGGTTAGCACAAAACCACTGTACAAACAATCTGTTGCTAAGCAGGGCAGAAATATTGTTTACACAAAAATGGGATGATCTCCGGTGAATACTGAAAGACAGTGATAATTTCCATAACCAGAAAAAGCAATATTATTCCATTTCAACTGCTCTAAAACCCTGAGTTGCTTTGGCAGTTGCTTATTCTGGCTTCGTTGGTTTTATATCATCCTCATCTCTGCAGCTTTCCATTTACTAAATGACAGTGATTTTTTTTTTTCCCCTGAAGCTTTGGCAAAAAAACAAAACCATTCTGTGTGGTTTCCAGGGCCACCTTGCAATGGTCATACAATGACTTTTTGGTGCCCCTCTCATAAAAGCCCATTTGGCTTATACTCCCAGTAAAAGTGCTGAAAATATGATCAGAGAAGGTTCCATTAATAGCAACTGTAAACTATGCATTTCTCTAGCTTTATGGAGCCTTTCACTGAATAATGTTTATAATACAGAGAACAACACCTGGGGTGGCTTCAGGAGAGGAAGAAAATACAAAGACACTCACCTGCATTACAATAAGGAGGTCAAAGACCAAGATGAAAGAAGCCAGAAAGGCTCTGGAAACTTCATCACTGGGCAAAAATCCCCGATTCAGTTTGTCCCAGCTGATCCAGTCAGTTGTAATGACAAGTACAACCACAGACGTCAGAGTAAAAAGAACTGTCCTGCAAGGAACACGACAGTAAAGAACATTAGAGTAATAATATAAACAGTGGGGAGTGCACATGATCTGCTGTATTAAACATCTACCCTTTGCCAAGTACTTATCCTAAGGCATAGGCCCCAAAACGAAGATGAAAAAAGAATCAACTTGAGCTTTCTTTCAAAAGCAATTAGAAAAAGGTATGATAGTATCTCTTTCAAGGTTTTTCCTAAAGAAAAATAAGGCACTGATTATAATACAAATAATTACAACAAAATATTATAAATAACCTTACTTGCTGAGCAGAGCTGAGCTGAATTCGCTCAGTCGTGTCTGACTCTTTGCGACCCCATGGACTGGGGCCCCCCCAGGCTCCTCAGTCCATGGGACTTTCCGGGCAGGAATACTGGAGTAGGTTGCCATTTCCTTCTCCAGGGGATTTTCCCGACCCAGGGATCGAACCCGGGTCTCCCGCATCGTAGGCAGACATTTTACCGTCTGAGCTACCAGGGAAGCCCAACTTAGTGCACTATATATTCCAAAGAGAGCATTGGTTGTAACTCTCATTATATATATACATTGTTTTACTGAAGGTGGCAGACATACATAAAGCAGATGGGTAATAAAGTCCTTGAATTCCATGATCATCCTACAAAAGAGAGGATATAGATAGATGGGTCTCCTTCATCATCCCCAAAGCCTGACGAGCTCTGTAGAGGAACCACTTCTACATGCTGAATGCATAGCCTCTTCTAATGGGACTCATATCACAGATCACTTGGGGCCTAGTGACTTATCCAGGTCACACAATGTCTGATTCCCCCATCCCTAGTTATAAGATACTGTGTGTGTTAGTTGCTCAGTTATATCCGACTTTGTGAATGCATGGACTGTAGCCCACCAGGTTCTTCTGTCCATGGAATTCTCCAAGCAAGAATATTGGAGTGGGTAGCCATTCCCTTCTCCAGGGGATCTTTCCAACCGAGGGATCGAACCCAGGCCTCCCACATTGCAGGTGGATTCTTTACCATCTGAGCTACTAGGGAAGCCCATAAGATATTAGGGGCCTGAGATTTTTCTTTCACATATTTTTGTAGCTCCATAAAATCTTACATAATTATATGCAGATGGAGTTCAAAGAACATTTGTTGAAACTGTAACAATTATCAAATAAAGTTTTAAAGAAAATACTTAAATTGGTCTATAATATTGATATTCAAAGTGAATCTGAAATGTGGGCAGTGAAAATGCAATCTGCCAATGTAATAGAGCCTCTGCTTTCAGAGTGAACTTTGTACAAAGATATTGTTTTGAATTATAAGAAGAAAAATGAAAAAGAAAAAATATTCTGAAAATAATTTTAACGTAAAGGAATAAATAAAATAGAGAAAAGAAATGGAATAATATGAACCATCCTAGAATTCTCTTAACAATTGGACAAAATACAAATTTCTAAACTGAAATTTGGAGTTTCCTTTTTACAACTTTCTATTTGGAACAGGTTATATTTTGAGAAAATGAGTATAATGAACTCGTTTTTAGATTTTTACCCTATGAATAGAAAAGATACATTTTTTTAAATTTTAGAAAATAAAAATTTCTTAAAATTTATTAAAATTGCAGATTCTAAAGAACTTGACTTGTTATCTCCAAAGTATAAATTAAAAATTATCTATGCTACTGTTTAGAACATCTTTGAGCGTTTCCTGAAATCCAAATGGATTAAATGAGCATGAGATAAATCCTAAATAATTATTAAACTACAACAGAAAGAAATTGCAAATATCATATAGTCAAACATAAGAACAATGGAATTTTAAACAAATTTTAAGTCAATTTGTTTTTGTCTTCTTGAGTTTGAAAAACTTTAAGCAAATTTGAATTGAATTACAATTTCTTTTGTCAATAGGAATATAACAACTTTCATGAAGAACAGATAGATATTGACTATTTTTTGAAGCTCTTTTTTGGTAATAAAGGTATTTCCTCATCACTCTTGGCTTTTCATATGTGTGCTTCACAAGGATGCTATGAATATATATGCTTCTTAGTATACACTGTATGACCGTTGTTCAGTCACCCAGTCTTCTCCAGCTCTTTGCGATCCCACAGACTGCAGCATACCAGGCTTCCCTGTCTGATACAGGTTGGTAAATGGTTGGGATCCCAATTCTCTCAAGCTCCTCCTTTTCTGCCTATTTCACAAGGCTCCCCCACCCTCCTGTTATCCAGGACAAGAGGGTGAAGTCTTGGTGAAACAGGGTTACTGCAGCTCTAAGGCCAGCATCCATCCTATTGGTCTGAGCCTACGATTGATAGGTTAGTATTTTTTTTTCCATTTATTTTTATTAGTTGGACGCTAATTACTTTACAGTATTGTAGTGGTTTTTGCCATACATCGACATGAATCAGCCATGGATTTACATGTGTTCCCCATCCTGAACCCCCCTCCCACCTGCCTCCCCATCCCATCCCTCTGGGTCTTCCCAGTGCACCAGCCCCGAGCACTTGTCTCATGTTAGTATTTTTAATGTCATTGCTGCACTTTCCCCAAGAGACACCTGAAATCTTATTTTTGTGAAGACAGTTGATTACATAGGAATTCATATTTACTGTTACTTCATTGGTCTAAGGATGTAAACTGATACTGTAAATTAAATATTAATGCAGAGGCATATTTTTATGTGACAAAATCAGAGATTTTGAAATAAGTGTTTGATGAGTAATCACAAGTCTCACCTATTACAAAATTCACAAAGGAGTTATTTTGTTTTTAAAATTTATTTTATTGAAGAATTGTTGATTTACAATGTTGTGTCAATTTCAGTTGTACAGCCAAGTGATGTAGTCACACACACACACACACACACATATACATATATATTCTTTTTCATATTTTCCATTATGGTTTATCACAGGGTACTGAATACAGTTCCCTGTGCTATATAGTAGGACCTTGTTGTTTATCCACTCTATATAAAATTGTTGCATCGCTAATTCTGAACTCCCCATTCATCCCTCCCCTTATAGCCCTTTTCCTTGTCAACCACAGTCCGTTCAAAGGAGTCATTCTTACTTATGCTAATAATATCACTGTGAATAAAGTCATTAAAATTAATCATTAAAACTCTTTGGTAATTAGAATTTATCATAATGTCTGTTGTAGAGCTTCAGAGCTCTACAGAACTTCCTGAGAGCAGAATGTCCCAGAGCTTCCTGAGACCAAATCTATACCAATTCATGTCTTAGATGTTTAGTTTATTTGATATATTTTATTTACCCAGTAAATAATAATACTCTTTCTAAGAGCTTTTCATAGATGCTTTCCTGGTTTTATTAATTACTTCTGTTTTGACAAAGAGTATTGCTGCAGATCTCAAGAGAAAGTTACTGATAATATTTTATTACTCCAAAGAGAAATTAAAGGAAGTATTCTGCCTGATATTTAATATTTAATACTACAAAAAGAATAAAAATGGCAATCATTAAATATGAATGCATACAGCTCAGAGAAGGAGCTCTAAAAATAAAGGCAAGAGGATGGAATAAAGAAAAGGAAAAGAGGATCAAAATACATTAATTGGTTATTCCACCTCCAAAATTACATTCAATGCCTTATCTAGATATAGATAAGATATAGACAGTTTGTGGAAGTAAAACTATTGCTTGTGGTTTGTTTTTCTGAGCCACCTCATAAAATTGATAGATTTTACCATGCTATGATAATTCAGTTAAAGCACCAGTTTCAAAGAGCCATGACTCTATTAGGTTATACAAAAACAGTCACTTTTATGTGAAACTTCTATGAAGGAAACAGTAACAATAACAAATTACTATTACAGTCATGGGCTTCCCAGGTGAAGAATCTGCCTGCAGTGCAGGAGATGTGGGTTCGATCCCTGGGTTGGAAAGATCCTCAGGAGAAGGTAATGGTAACCCACTCCAGTATTCTTGCCTGGGAAATCCAATAGACAGAGGAGCCTGGTGTGTTACAGTCCATGGGGTCACAAAAGAGTCGGACACAACTTAGCAACTAAACAACAACAAAAAATTACAGTCATGCCACCTGCAACGTGTCAGGAACTGGTATACGAGCTTTACACAAATTAACTAGTATAATTCCTATGTGTGTGTGTGTATAATGCTTACTACTATCCAATATTGGCTAACTCCAAATTGCAAGTGCAGAAACTGAGTCAGAGAAAACTCAGTTAACTGAACATGTGCTATGGATTTTACCAACTACATAAAATAAAAGATATAAGATGACTCAAACCCAGGCTGACTCATGAAAGTCTGTGTCATAACTGTTGTACATACTGCCTCTCATTTGACGCACTTGATTTTACCCTCTTGTTACTAGATCTGTACATAAGATCTAACTCATTTTCCATTTTTATTATTAATGTAAGTATAATGTTGGAAGGATATCACCCAGGAATACTAAACATTGAAAAGTAAAACTGGCAGAACCTCTAACAAGAACTGACAGGAAATGGTTAAAAAGGGATAGTGAAAATGGAAGTGAAAATGGAACCTCATGGATGCTAGCCATCAATGCAGCATCCTTTGGTTTTTATTTAACCAATATGGTTGAAAAGATGTTTACTCTGGATCATGATTCTTGGGAGTTCCAACTTCTCTTTTTAAATAGCATCCAATTAAACAATTATCTGGATTATTTCCTTTCAAGCTGCAGCCAGCAGCAGCAGGACATTCTGGCTCATCAATTCCACTGTCTCTGGTTTCTGGCCACCAGTCAAACAGAAAGAACTCATACATAATTATCAGCTCAAGTGGTTAGTCTTACTTCCGTGTTTTCAAATTTCCAGTGTGTTTGCTTTTCCTCAATTGCTGTTAACTCCTCTTAAATTAATAGGAATTAGAATGTGAGACCAAGAAGGGTTAAAAGAGCTTTTCTAATTCACTGCTTCCCAATCTTTGGGGTGGGCTCCTGGGAACCACAGGGTTGCTATGGAACTGTGAATTTATATGTGTACTACGAGTTGTCAGTTAAATGAGAAAATTAAATGCTTCCAGAGAGGTTAGGGAACTTGTTCATGTCACACGGACTGCCAGGGACAGAACTACCATGAGAACTGACTCTGAGCCAGGACTTGCCCTGTAGTAAACTACTTTCTCTCTTTGGCTGAAAATCTGTAGATATGCTAAGAAATTTAATATCATCTGGATCTCATCTGGAAACATACTTTATAATCTACTCAAATATCTGTTACGTATGTTGATTGGAAATGGAGTAGTGCATGTAAATGAATCAAGATAATTCCCCAATAGTGGTTTAATTCATAGCCTTAACCATTCTTTCACTCTAATTTCTTGATTTTTAAAAAACTACTGAACTTCTATTTTAAGTAACTAAATTAGTTAACATTTCTTTCCCTCTTCCATTCATAGCCACTGTAAGATAGACTTATTACACAGTTAAATAGCCTGAAATCAGAGATTAAATCAAGAGAGAGAAGAATTGGCATTGAGCTTGGATTATCCACAGAGGGCTAACTCAGTGTTAATCATCACACAATTTCATTTTGACTAAACCAGGCAGCAGGGATGTAGAGAATCTCCTAACTCGTATATTATATGTTGAGTAAAACAAAATCATCAAAATTTGATCATGTTTTATCCTACTAAAAATAGCAATTTCATGTGATTCAACATAATAAATATGTTTTCATATGTTTTAATAGATTAGCCATTACTCATGTTCTAAAATGTTTATAATCTTTTATTCCAGTCATGATTATGATATTTTTTTCTGATTATGTTGCACAATTACTATAGTGGCTAAAAGAAGTAAAAATCACTTTAATTTTTCTATAGTACTTGTGTTAAAACATTGGAGCTCAATCAAAACAAGTCAGATAGTATTTTATAATTTCTCATAAGAAAATAAAAATCTGTGAATCTTATTAAAAATGAAAGTTTTAATGTTATCACTATAAAAAAGAATGAATGCATGGATCAAGACAGCAAATTTAATCTTACAATTAAGATTTCATATGTTAAAGTACTAAACACATAAAATGAAATGTGCCATGCCAATAGAATTTAAAATGATTTAGAATCATTATTTCTCACCATGTTGTTTAGAGGGGAAAATAAAACAAGCAGGCATAAACAGAAGAATACTCTTCTTCACTTTCCATTGTAAAACTGCAAGCCAGTTTAAACATCCAGCTCCATTTGGAACACCAACTACCAGCACACAGAAGTTGTGACTTGAGAGATGGCCATGAGAGAATCCTGACACTTTCCCTTTTGCTTGTTTTAATGATCAATGTTACCATTGCAACTCTTAGTAAAAGAATCACCACTTGGGTTCTCAAGCCAGTTCATCCTGAAATTCATGGGTTTACTCAGCACCATCACCTAGCTAATGAAGTCAAGATTGCTCCTGAGAAGTCTGTAAAGAAATGGTTTTAGTGTCCTTCCTGTTTCCCACTCTTAGGAGCAAGAAGCACCCCAAGGGAACACAAAGGTGATGCTTGCTTAGTGACCTAAGGAAAGGGCACAGCTTCTCATGTGGCTTTGTTTAAGGAAATGCTACAGTCAGTTCTTGGCCAACCTGAACACATGTGTTAAGATAGGATCCTGTGAAACAAGATGCAGTTATTAAACTTACCCTGTTTGTGGCTCTATTGGGATTTGGAGATGGTAAAGTAAATCATTAGACTTTAATGTTATCCATTAAACTATACGTTTATGTGTTATTTATCTTTATATCTCTCTATTATTCCATGAAGAAAAATGCCCTGAATACAGCAGGAGCTCAAAAAGCAGTGAACAAGTTGAAACGAAGAAGCTACTTAGCAACTCTTGTTTCTGATAGGGCATGAAAGAGGTGGTTGAAAAAGGCACCTCTGGGTTGGGTCATCTGGCCATGCAGATTGTAATTTATGTGGATGGGGTCCTGGCATGCTAATCTACATAAACAATGCCCCTTGGAGTTCTGCAGTGTCCAACCATTGCAACTTAATGTGGAGTCCTGGCCGTTGGCAATTTTGACATAAGAGGTGGCAAATGAAATGGCCACATTCCTTTTAGTGGCCTGAATTTCTCTAGCTGTGTCTGAGTGATGTCAGTTTATTCAGAGGTACTTAAAAGTAGCTTATTGATACAGAGCATAGTTAATTTTGGTCAGAAGAAATCAATTTAGTTTCTTTGTGTTTCATAATTCTAGATGTGGAACAAAACACATGTTTTAGGAAAAAATTACTTAGTACGCTGCAAAGTTCTTTGGATTTGGGCTGTGTCATCCATTATTAATTATCAATGACTGGCATATTACTGATATTTTTTTAAAAAGTAAGAATAAATCAATTGATTTAGTCTAGTAAAGTTCAGCATTCAGAAAACTAAGATCATGGCATCTGGTCCCATCACTTCATGGCAAATAGATGGGGCAATAGTGGAAACAGTGGCTGACTTTATTTTTGGGGGCTCCAAAATCACTGCAGATGGTGACTGCAGCCATGAAATTAAATGACGCTTGCTTCTTGGAAGGAAAGTTATGACCAACCTAGACAGCATATTAAAAAGCAGAGACATTACTTTGTCAAAAAAGGTCCATTTGGTCAAGGATATATGGTTTTTCCAGTAGTCATGTATGGATGTGAGAGTTGGACTATAAAGAAAGCTGAGGGCTGAAGAACTGATGTTTTTGAACTGTGGTGTTGGAGAAGACTCTTGAGAGTCCCCTGGACTGCAAGGAGATCCAACCAGTCCATCCTAAAGGAAATCAGTCCTGGGTGTTCATTGGAAGGACTGATGTTGAAGCTGAAACTCCAATATTTTGGCCACCTGATGCGAAGAGCTGACTCATTGGAAAAAACCCTGATGCTGGGAAAGATTGAGGGCAGGAGGAGAAGGGGAAGACAGAGGATTAGATGGTTGAATGGCATCACTGACTCAATGGACATGAGCTGGGGTGGACTCCGGGAGTTGGTGATGGACAGGGAGGCCTGGTGTGCTGTGGTTCATGGGGTTGCAAAGAGTTGGACACGGCTGAGCGACTGAACTGACCTGAACTGAGTGGAGTAAATAGTACTTATTCCCCACCCTCCCCCAAGCTCAGATACTTCTGCAACTGATGGTACTTCCTCCAGTATTTACAGAGCAAAGGAAGAGGCCTGTGCAATGCAAAATTAGGTTCCATGGACCTAATGGGCATGCTAATTCTCTGTCTCTTAGCAAACTCACCAACTCAATTTTTCTTCCTAGTGAATTATCATGTACATACTAAATAATTCACCAATCCAACAGAAGAAAGCATGTGAAACATACTCAACTAATTGTTACCTCAGGTATAAAATGTTACCGCAAATCAGTAATGAAAGTGGTAATAAAGATAAAGCTATACATAAATGCCTATTAACTACAGATAATGCCAACAAGAACTATACCCCTGTTTGTTTGTTTAATGAAAATAAAATAAGAGCTATGATATTCCAAACATATTTTTGACTTTTAAAAATGCCAAGCAGAAGTTTTAAGTTAAATATACCATGTTGCATGTTTTCCTGTTAAATTTACTTTTTAAAAAAGAAGAGAAACTAGGATCTTATGGGGTAAGCAGAACCCAAGTATGCTTTATTTGATTTAAAAACTAGGATGAATTTATATACTGGGTTAAAAATGGAGGTTCAGGTAAAATTATGTGACTTTGTTGAAGCCAAGATGTTTACATAAGTCAAGCCAAGGCCAAAGGTATATTTTCAGTATCTTTTCAAATATCTCTTGAAGAAGATGTATTATTAGGAGACTGTCCACTGGGAAGAATGCTTTCAGAACTTAAGTACCCCTGGAAGAAAGAATCTTTTCAAAGACATTGGGCACATAATATAATAGCTAGGAAAGCAGATATTACAAACATAAAATACTTCTATGAAAGAAGATGACAAAATAGACCACAGGAATAGAAAATTCCCAACAGTCTTACAAAAATATGTAAAAGAAATTATGTCATGTCACAATGGAAGATCAAAAAATTAATATTAGGATTCATAAGAGACATGCTCCATTCTTGAATTCTAATGGAAAAGATTTTAAAAACATCTAAAGCTTTATTACTGCAGATATATATTTATTTTCTCTTGGGAACCTGTGAAGAATCTTTGATTTGTTTATAAATAATTCAGGACAAACTAGAAAGAAAAGAAAACTACTTCACTAAAAAAGAGGGAAAGAGCATGTCAGCACTAGTGATCAGAGAACCAACTTATAAATTTGATTTAATTAACAGCAGATTGCTGGCATTTGAAAAGTAGGTCATCCATCTTGTCTGGTCAACTCAGTGGAAAATTCTGAAGCTATGTAAAAGTGCAATTTTATCAAGAACTTAAATAGCTCCCTGAGAAAATAATGCTATTTCAGGTAATGTACAAGAATGACAAATAGTGTTGCTTTTTGAATGAGAAAGTCATATTGTAACACATGCATGGACGCAGAAAATTCAAGAAATATTTGAGCATGTAAGGCACAGGCATAAAGTGAAGGGACATAGGAATGATCTCTGCCTTTAAGGAACTTATCACCAGCTAAAAGAAGGCAACATATACAAACAAATACAAAGTTAAGCAAAAACCATGCTGCTATGGAAGTTTTCAGGAATATTTGATTTATTTTTATTCAGGTATGAAAAGTAGCTAGGACATTTAATGAAATTAGAGCTAAAAATGAGTAGATTGCAATAGTGGAATGGATATTGCATATAAAAGGCAAATTTGAAAGAAAATATAGAAATAGTAGCAGTGGGCAGTAGTGAAACATTTAGGAAGAGTGACAGATACTCCCAAAGTTTCTAGACTGTGTGACTAAAAAGATTGTGAAGTCATTCACTGCAGTGAGAAATATGAAAGAAAGCAGGAATGAAATATTTTGTATCCTGTTTTAAACACCTTGTTGAGTTTAAGGGACTGGTAGGACATCCATATAGGAATGATCAATAGTCAGTTGGAAATAGGAATTTGGGCCAAGGAAAGATCAGGCCCTGGATTTTGGTTAATTCAAATACAAGTAATTATTAAAATGTGTGTTTAGTTGCTGAGTCATGTCCGACTCTTTTGTGACTCCATATACTGTCAGGCTCCTCTGTACAGTGAGAGCTTCCAGGCAAGAATACTGGAGTGGGTTGCCATTTCCTTCTTCAGGGAATTTTCTCCACCCAGGGATTGGATCCATGGCTCCTGACACATCTGCATTGCAGGTGGATTCTTTATCATTGAGCCAATGTAAGAATCCATAATTGTTAAAGACATGAAGCGTAATAAGATTTTTCAGATAAAAAAAGGAAAAAGAAAAAAAAAAGACAGTCAATGACAGAATCTTGAGGATCATCTCTTTTTATGGTATATCCAGAGAAGGCTGGAGGATGAGAAGGCCACTGACATATGACATGATATACGAAAAAATCCAAAATAAAACAATACTTCAGGGGATTTCCCTGGTGGTCCAGTGGTTAAAAACCCACCTTCCAGTGCAGAGGACATAGGTTCAGATCCCACAAGACAGAGGGTAGCTAAGCCCAATCAGAAAAGCAGGAGAGTTGCAACGAAGAACCAGACGGCTACGATGAAGACCCAGGGCAGCCAAAGAAACATTATAGAAGCCAGAAAGATAATTTCAAGAATGAATATGTGTTCAAAACACCAAATACTAGGTAGAGGTTTTACAGGATAAAGACTGAAGATGGACCACTGTTGAGGACATTTTTTTTTCTTTAACATATAGACTCCTTTGAAAATTGCAAAACTGGATGTAAACTCAGACATGGGCCTAATTTGTGTTCTCCTCCCAGGATCTCTACTAGCAAAGAGGAAGAGACAATTGAGGAAATTATCTGGAAAATCAACTTAAGATATTTGGTTGCAATTAACCAGTAATTGACAATTTTATTGGCATTTACTCAAATATCTCAAGCAAAATCATCATTTTGCCGAATAGCTTCAGTCCTAGAGGGAAATTGAAGCACAGACTGAAAGAGAATAGAACATAGACAAGTGCAGTAAAGCATGAATGGCATGGTTATAATGATACAGAGGATAAAATATATATGTATATATGTTGGAAAGGAAAATTAATAGAACTCATGCTAAACCCGGATGATACTTACTGAAATAGGGAAGATGGAAAGAAAGTTGGTGTGAGAACAGATTATGAGCTGTCTTTCTTTAGAGAGCCACAGAAACCTATATTCCCTCTGATATTTCGCTGGGTGCTGGGAGCAGGCAAAATCTAAGAGGACCTTCAATGATCCTTATCCTTGTACAATCTCCTCACTTTGAGTCTGGGCAGAACCTATGAATATTGTGAGATATCATTCTTGTGATTATATTACTTTACATATCAGAAGGGATTTTTGCATATTTAATGACAATCACTGATTACTTGGCCTTGGGGTAACCAAACGGGAGATTATCTGGGTGGGCCAAACCCAACCACATGAGCTCTTTCAGAGCAGAGACTAGAGGCAGTGACGGGAAATGGAGAGCTCCGCAGTGTGAGAGGGAGGCTTCTCTGTTGTGGAAATGGAGGGGGTCATTCTTGTCTAGGAGCAGGAAGCACCCTGGCAGGCAGCAGAAAAATGGGGATGCTAGTCCTATAATCACAAGGAAGTGAAAGTTGCCCACAGCAGAAATGAGCTTGGAGACCCTGTCTCCAGATGAGAAGCCAGCTGACAACCTGTCTAAAGCCTGAGCCGAGAATCCAGCCACATAATACCAGACCTGACCTACAGACTAGAAGAAGAAAAAAATGTTGTTTTTTTAGACACTAAGTTTGTGGTGATGCGTTATGAAGCAATAGAAAACTAATACAGCTCTAGAAATTTAGCATTCTTGGAATCCTAAAATAATTGCTTACTGGAAATATTTCCAGGCCAGATATAGAATAGAAATGCTTAGCTCTTGATAGCTGACATAGTTAAGATCAGTCAAAATCATTACCTATCCAATCTGGAAAATAAATTCAGGCTGCCATGGAACATCTATTCACAGGAAAATGCTCACATAAATTAAAAAAAAAAAAACAAAATTAGCCTTAGAAGAAAACTTGGCTCAGCTACTTGTCTTCAAATGCACAAATAATTGTAGAGGGAAGGTTCTTTCAATGTCTTTTCTTAAAATGTAACAAGAAAGAAAGATGCTTTCAAAGTGCATTCAAGCATGTTAAAATGCCATCTAATACCTAAAAGCAATTTCTCTTAGTTAAATTTAACTATCTTTGCTCTAAAAGGTTATTAGTCAGGATCTACTCCATGAGACAAGCTCTTCATACATATTAAAAAGAAACCTTGTCAAAGGAAAAAGAAAAAACGGTCATAGCTTAGAGTACTTATTTATGAGTACTCAGAAGAGTAAGGCTTAATTTCTTATCTCTGAAATGGCGACAATGTTTATGATGATGATGAAGAAGAAGTAAATGATAATGATAGCAGTTATAATGTAGTAGATAGTATACTATTGCATTCAATTCTCATATAACCAATTCTATGAGGTAAGTACTATTAATCACCTCATTTGCATAAGAAACACTAGACTTTCAGAAATTAAGTAACCTGCCCAAGATCACAAAGCTTAGATTTAAATCAAATAGGGAGCTTAGATTTAAATCAGGGTATCTCTGACTTAGGGGCTTCCCAATTGGTGCTAGTGGTAAAGAACCTGCCTGCCAATGCAGGAGATGTAAGAGATGCAGGTTTGATTCCTGGGTCGGGAAGATCGCCTGGAGGAGGGCATGGCCACACACTCCAGCATTCTTGACTGGAAAATCCCATGGACAGAGGAGCCTGGCGAGCTACAGTCCATAGGGTCTCCAAAGAGTGGACAGGACTGAAGCAACTGAGCAAGCACACAGGTCCATCTCTGACTTCAATGCCAAGCTCTCAGCCACTTTGCTATCCTGGCTTCTCTATTTACAATGCCGTGAGGGATATATGTGCAATAAATGAAAATTTTAAATATTTTGTTTTACATTTTAAAGGCAATAATCCAACCATTCTTTAGTCTTATTTCTCCAGATTATTCAACAGGTATTCAAGGATAAAGCTACACTATATATTATCTCATTTTCAAATAGCTAAGGAAAGTTTCTTTTGAATTATAAGACTTAAATGTTTTTTTTTTAAATTAGAGCTGATGTGTTTAATACACAAACCCATGTTTCTCATTGGCAATAATTTTCTGTGCCTTGTTTGGTGGCATTATGAGATAAAAGGGCCATGCACTCTGGAGTCAGGCCTGTACAGGCACAGAAATGTCTGATTTGGCCCAACGGAGACTTGGAAAGTATCATCCACTGACCTAATGAAGTTAGGTGATTTTCAAAACTTATCATCATATTATGATAATTTCAAGAACATTTAAAGGATCTGAGATGCAAGAGCCTCTGGTAGGTAGTTTTCAAAGGGAGAACTTTTTTTTTTTTTTTATTAGTTGGAGGCTAATCACTTCACAACATTTCAGTGGGTTTTGTCATACATTGACATGAATCAGCCATAGATTTACACGTATTCCCCATCCCGATCCCTCCTCCCACCTCCCTCTCCACCCGATTCCTCTGGGTCTTCCCAGTGCACCAGGCCCAAGCTTTGGATGAACCGGACTCATCCAGTTCAAACTTGTACATTTTACTCAGTCTACTGTCCTCATTCCTTAAAGCTACAGTTTAGGTACTTAGCTCTCTAATACCATCCATTCCTCATCTAAGAAAGAAAGGCTCTAGTGCCATTCTGCCTTCCTTTCCAGTTCAGAGATTTTAGAAGGTCATCCCTTTTCCTTCATTTCCACTACTAGATGTTATATTCTTTTCTCATGCATAGATCATTCAACACTGACAATGTCACATGAATTTAACTGTGTGTTTGATGACAAGATGTTGGGACTGCATGAGCCCAATAAGCACTATTATAGTACAATGGATGGGAACCTTCAAAAGAAATGTCAAACCTCTATTTTTCTTATGTTTGCGATAATAGTTCAAACTGTTCATTGTGGGATATAGGAGGCTAAAATGTTGGTACTAGCTAGTGGGGACTCTTTCTTCCTACATTCTTCCCGCTTCCAGACCCCAGATGGGCCACTTTGAGAAGAGGTGAGATGTACAGAGGAAGTGGGATTAGGGAATGCTGCCATAGAGCTGAAGCTCAAATACAGTACAATCAGTTCAGTTCAGTCGCTCAGTTGTGTCTGACTCTTTGAGACCCCGTGAACTGCAGCACACCAGGCCTCCCTGTCCATCACCAACTCCCGGAGCATACTCAAACTCATGTCCATCGAGTCGGTGATGCCATCCAGCCATCTCATCTTCTGTCATCCCCTTCTCTTCCCACCTTCAATCTTTCCCAGCATCAGGATCTTTTCAAATGAGTCAGCTCTTTGCATCAGGTGGCCAAAGTATTGGAGTTTCAGCTTCAACATCAGTCCTTGCAATCAACACCCAGGACTGATCTCCTTTAGGATGGACTGGCTGGATCTCCTTGCAGTCCCAGAGACACCACAGTTTTCAAAAGCATCAATTCTTTGGGGCTCAGCTTTCTTTATAGTCCAACTCTCACATTCATACATGACTACTGGAAAAATCACAGCCTTGACTAGATGGACCTTTGTTGGCAAAGTAATGTCTCTGCACAGTACAATACATAGAGACAAAAAACTCAGCCACAGAAAAGAAGGAAATAATGCCACTGCAGCAACATGGATGGACCTAGAGATTATCATACTAAGTGAAGTAAATTAGAAAAAGACAACTACCATATGATATCATTTATACATGGAATCTACAATTTGATACAAATGAATTTATTTACAAAACAGAAACAGACTCACAGATAGAGAAAACAAATTTATGGTTTCCAAAGGGGAAAGGGAGTGGGGAGGGATACATTAGGAGTTTGAGATTAGCAGATACAAACTAATATATATATATACATATATATATATATATGTATAAATTAGATAAACAAGGTCCTGCTATATAGTACAAGGAATGACATTCTATATCTTATAAATAGGGCTTCCCTGGTGGCTCAATGGTAAAGAACCTGCTTTCAATGAGGGAGACTAAGCTTTGATCCCTGGGTCAAGAAGATCCCCTGGAGGAGGAAATGGCAACCCACTCCAGTATTCTTGCCTGAAAAATCCCACGGACAGAGGAGCCTGATGGGCTACAGTCCACAGGGTTACCAATAGTCAGACATGACTGAAGCAACTAAGTTTGCTGGCTAATCTAATAAATAAACCATAATGGAAAAGAACTTGAAAAAATATGTGTGTGTGTGTGTGTGTATATACATATATATATATATATATATATATATATATATATAGTAGCTTTATCCTTGAATACCTGTTGAATAATTTAGAGAAATAAGACTAAAGAATGATTTGATTATTGCCTTTAAAATGTAAAAACAAGCATAGATTAAGGCTATTTGAAAAGATAGGTTTGGAAAGCTATTTTAGGATCAAAAGTCATACATTTAATTTTTACCTTTTCTACCAATAGCCTTTTTTGTAGTGGTGTAGTTATGGACTTTTAGCAAATATTAAACCCCAGCTAGCTGAAAATGAAGAAACCTATTAAAGATTTTAGGTAGTTTCTTGGATATCCAAAGATAAACATCTTTTACATCAAGATGATAAATTGTGTTCTTTTGTTAACCACTTCAAATCCCATTGATGTTTTAGTGATGATCTACAAAAGGAAGAAAATCCGTAATAGCAAGGAGAATATGAGGGAGAAAGATTTTTAATAACTTTTCAGAAGAAGATAATTGGATTTGGATATGTGTGGTTCAGAATGAAGGCAGCCGGAGCAGAGGCACCGACAGAGGCTTAGTAGGCCTTCGTTTCAGTAACATTCCGGGGAACTCAAAGCAAGGAGACAGCAGGCATGAAAAACAGGAAGAGAGGTACAGTGGGAATAAGCCTGATAGAATTCTCTTTATTCTCTTCTCCTCCTATCCATGGTTTTGGGCAGCTATTCGAGTACAAAAGAGAATCCGTCTGACATTGGTACTGGTTACACGGTCTTCACTGAATGTCAGATTTAATGTCATTGCCTTAATTGCACGATCAGTCATTTTATTTGATTCTTCAGGGAATCAAATTTAAAATACAACATATAATTTAAAAATCATTAGTGGGTTTACAAATGTTGGTCTGAATCAATAGAAGAAACATGGAAGGCAATTACAGTTCCAATGACAAGTGTGTAATTAACCTCAACAGTATAAAAAAAATAATGTAGCTGATAGAAGTTTGAAGAGTGTGGAAGGGCAAAAAGGTACAGAGAAACATGGGGCCATTATTTAAAGGAGAGAAATAGAAGAACCAATACTAAGAAAATAAATACAAAACACTGCAGAGTGCGCTGGAGGGGCATTAGAAGGTAGTGAAAAAGTGAAAGTGAAGTCGCTCAGTCGTGTCCGACTCTTAGCGACCCCATGGACTGCAGCCTCCCAGGCTCCTCCGTCCATGGGATTTTCCAGGCAAGAGTACTGGAGTGGGGTGCCATTTCCTTCTCCAGGGGATCTTCCCGACCCAGGGATGGAACCTGGGTCTCCCACATTGTAGGCAGGTGCTTTTACCATCTGAGCCACCAGGAAAGTATAGGAGAGTAAATTTGCTATGTCTTGATAGTTTGTTGTTATTATTGTTTAAAGTTGATACAATTAAAAAATGGGTCAGATGGTAAAGAATCTGCCTGCAGTGCAGGAGACCAGGGTTTGATCTCTGGGTCCCGAAGATTCCCTAGAGGAGGAAATGGCAACCCACTCCAGTGTTCTTGATTGGAGAATCCCATGGACAGAGAAGCCTGGCGGGCTACAGGTCGTGCGGTTGCAAAGAGTCTGACAGGACTGAGAGATTAACCATTCACTTTCAATACAATTGTTTAGGATTAGAAAAAACAGAAGAATTAAACACAGGGAGAGTTTTAATTGGCCACTGTGAGGAGTGGGGCTAGAGGTGGTAATGGTGTGCTTTTTATTTTAAGTCTTTTGGTGCCACTTCAATTTTTGTCTTTTATCATAATGCATGTATCAGTTATAGGGCAATAAAACATCACATCACAAACCACAAAACCATTCTAGTTTAAATGCCAGACAAGAGAGCAGAAGAAATCATGTCTTAGGCATCAGACTTCCGTAAAGTTAATATTATTATATAACACAGGAGAAAGTTTCCCAATTCATTTAATGTCTGACAAAGATAGAAACAAAAGGAAAACTGTGGGTCAATCTTAATATGAAATTGTGGTCTTACTAATTAAAGTTCAAGGAAATTAAAATTTAAACCGCAAAGAAATATTTCCACATACCTACAAGTTTGACAAAAATGTGAGTCTGACAATACCAAGTTATCTGAGGATATGGAGCAGTGTGAACTCAATTATGTTGTTTAAACTGTTACACCACTTTGGAAAACCGTTTACTGCTATGTAATAAAATTGAAAATGCCCATAGTATACAAGCCACAGTTCTTGCAATGACACTAGAATATTTCTAGCATAATTGATCATAATGACTAACAAAAAGATAATTAGAGGCAGCACTAATTCTATGGATATGTAAACTACCTTGTATTAATGCAAATATATATTTGCAGTGATGAAAATAAGTAACACACACCAACAACACAGGCTTCCCAGGTGGCTCAGTAGTAAAGAATCCACCTGCCAATGCAGGAGACTCAAGAGATGCAGGTTTGGTCCCTGGATCAGGAAGGTGCCTTGGAGTAGGAAATGGCAACCCACTTCAATATTCTTGCCTGGAGAATTCTATGGACAGAGGATCCTGAAGGGCTACAGTCCGTGGGGTCACAAAGAGTAGGACATGATTGAGTAACAGCGTGAAGCACGGAGCACCAACACAGAGGAAACTCAGAGATGCAACGCTGAGTAAAAACAGCAAGATGCAAAAGAATATATACAAATCACATAGAACTCAAAATTCAAAATATGTAGAAATAAAACAACACACTCCTAAACAGCTAATGGATCAAAGGAAAAACTGCAGGGGAAAATGCAAAATATTTCAAAATGCATGAACCAAAAACACAGCAAATAAAATCTTATCAGATGGACTATTTACAGAAAAAGAGCTGTAAATGCCTATGTTTAAAAAGATCTCCAATAAGTAAGTTAACTTTGCACGTTAAGAAACTAGAAAATGAAGAACACTAAAACCAAAGCACAGATGAAGTAAATTGTTGAGAAAGGCAGACAACTGTTGACTAATGTGTATGTGTGTGTGTCTGTGTGTGTGTTTGACATCTTCATTGTGTTTGTTACAATACTGCTTCTGTCTTAGGTTTTGGTTTTCTGGCCGTGAGGCATGTGGGATCTTGGGTTCTTAGCTCCCTGACCAGGGATCAAACCTGTGCTCCATGCATTGGGAGGCAAGGTCTTAACCACTAGACTGCCAAAGACATCCCCACAAAACGTGTTTTGTCCATACATGGAATGTTCTTTGGCAATAAAATGTAACAAGTTATCAATAAATGATACATCATAAACAAACCTAAATATTATGTGAAAGATATCATTCATAAAAGGCTACATATATGGTTCCATTTGTATGAAATATCCAGAATAGGTAAATAAATAGAGACAGAACACAGATTGGTGAGTATCTAAGGGAGGAAAAAATGAGGAGCAATTGCTTAATGAGTACAGGATTTTCTTTTGGGGTGATGCAAATGTTTTGGAACTGAATAGAGGTGATAATTGTACATTTTGAATATACCAAATGTTACTGGTTGTATACTTTAAAATTATTAAATTTTCATGTCAATTTCACTTCAGTAATGAAATAATAATAAAGGTTGAAAAAAGACAAAATCATATCCTGAATGTGCCCACTTGTCTCCGTGTCCATTACCCACACTCTAAAGAACTGTCCTCTTTCACTTGGACTACATGAACACACTTAGTTACTGCTTGTAGTTCTTGACTCTCTATGATACGTTGCACGGAGCACCAAAATGGCCTGTTTAACATAATCCAAGCTGTATTACTCACTTCTCCGATGGTGTCTCATTATACTTGGAAGGAAATCCAAAGCCGTACCTTCTATTTACATGATCTTACCTTTTCCTATCTCCAATATCATCTGGTACCATTTTCACTCTGGTCTATTCCGTGTTCCTAGACACACCAAGTTCCTTCCTGCTTTGCGGCCTTTGAATCCCTGTTCTCATCTCTGCTTTTCTGGTTTCTTATCATACAGTATTCAGCTTAAACCTCAGATAAGTGTTCCCTGAACTCCCAATCAAAAATAGTCACCCAAGTATTCTTTTTCATGTCATTTTATTTTACTTCTCAAGAAGACATCTTTGCAAAGCTGATATTTTTTCTGTTGTTTGTTTTTCATCTGTGTGTTCATCATCCACTATCCCCATCTCACATTTTCTGCAATTATACTGCCTGGCTTCTAATTCCAACTCTGTCACTTTGGGAACGACTTATATTATCTGTACATAACTCATAAGGTTGTTGTGAGGATTTAACAAGGTAATGTTTTTACAATGCTAAAAATATTGCTAGTTTTAATATATGCTAGTTACTATTATTACTATTATTTATTTAGGTTCCTTCAGTGGATATCCATACACATGGTGAAATTCGGTATTACAAATATGTAAATAAAATTGACAATATGTAGTCAAAGCACATCTTTATGTGTTCTTTTGTTGGTTTTATGTTAGCTAGAAAATCACCTGTTTTGTCAAATTTCTGTTGTTCTCTGAGTAATGCCCACACACATATACACTAAATAATAAAGGTTGTTCATGCCGTCATTCACTTCCTCTGCAACAATGAGGTGAGAATTCTCTTCTCTTCTATGACTTCCCTTATATCTCCTCATCAGTGTAATTCTCATCTGAGGGATCTCTGAGTGGGCTTCTGACTCCGGCCCCACCAACACACACACACACACACACACACACACCCCTTCCTCTCAGAAACACTGCCCCATGTTCCCAGAGCCTCAGAGTTAAGATAACAGATTTTCAGGGAAATAACACTGCTAGTGGGTCATTCTGAAGCAAATGGCTCAATGTTCACATTTGTGATTTGTGAAGAAAACAAATGCCAAAGGGTGAAACTTAATTAATAGTTACAAAATCAAGGTGGTGGGAGACCACATCGAATTCTGAATTTCCAGCTGGTGGTAGACCTTTCAGGTAGACAAAAGAAACAGAAACAATGAATAGGAAACAGACGAAAAATAATATATTCAGAAAGAAAAATATGCCACCTCATAATTCTCTGGTTGCTCAGATGGTAAAGAATCTGTCTTCAATGTGGAAGACTGGGGTTTAATCCCTGGGTCAGGGAAGATCCCTTGGAGAAGGGAATGGCAACCCACTCCAGTATTCTTGTCTGGAGAATTTCATGGACAGAGGAGCTTGGCAGGCTATGATCCACGGGGCTGCAAAGGGCTGGACATGACTGAGAAATTAATATTTTCACTTTCAATCACCCATTAAACTGATATCTCTATCATAGTAACTAACCATCATATCATATCATATTAACTATCATATTAACTATGTATAACTCATATACATAGTCAGTGTTAGCTTGTTTGTAGATATACTGAAAATTCCTTAGAAAGCCATGAAATTGAGTAAGTAACATTTTAGAGCCTAAAACATGGATTCTAATTATAAAATTGAAATGCTGTAAAACATTAAACAATTCAATTACTTTGAAAATGTTAATGTGATCCTCCAGGATATAAAATGCACCTTCAATGAAATAAATTATGAACTACAAGAATATGGCCTGATTACTCTATTTTGTTTTAGCCAGTGAAGGGATATGTGCATTTTCCATTTATGCTTTTCATGTACAGTAACATGTTTTTCCATTATTTTTTCCTTACGAGAGGCACAATGACAAATAAGTCCAAAAAAGCTATTGCGCCAGTGATGGCAGCTCAATGAAATGGCCAATTATCTCCAGGGTTAGCCATCTTATCTAGATGGCAATATCTTGCCTTAAAGGTGCCATGTCATTCAAGAAATGCTTAAAATAATAAATGCAGAACTGATCTCATGCTTTTCTAAACTGCATAAGAAATCATATTAAACAAACATACAGAGAAATATTACATTTCTAAAAAAACTTTATGATATACATAAAAGCAATTCTAAATTTATTTTACCATATCATTAACTTCCCAAATTGAAAGTATTTTATCTATTTCAAACACCAACCTATTTAAATTAAAGTGTTAACTTATAAATGCCACTACCTCTCGGTGAAAGAGCACATATCATAGCTTTCTACAAAGTACAATTTCAATAAAAAATACTACTTAAAAAACAGAGCAGGGATTAACACAAATTCTGGTCAAGAGATTTTTCCCAGCATCCATTCTTGCAGTTAACTGCTTCATTTAGTAAGAGAGCAATATTAAAAATGAATCTCATTTCATGGAAATAGTGGTATATCATATTAATTGCTATAAAATTGTACAAAATGGAACACAAACCACATTAAACTTTACTCTGGGAGCTATAAAGTATCCATTACTATTACCTTTGTACCTCAGACAAGCTACCTCCTTCATCTTCCTCAAGCATATACATTTGTGGAAGCAACAGGAATGAACAGAATTCTCTATATTCTTTCAGTTTCATTGAGTGAACAAAGGGCTTTCCTAGTGGCTCAGATGGTAAAGCATTTGCCTCCAATGCGGGTGACCAGGTTCAATCCCTGGGTTGGGAAGTTCCTCTGGAGAAGGGAATGGGAACCCACTCCAGTCTTTTTCTCTGGAGAATTCCAAGGATAGAGGAGCCTGGCGGGCTATGGTCCATGTGGTCGCAAAGAGTCGGACATAACTGAGTGACTAACACTTTCTCTTTGGGCTTCCCTGATAGCTCAGTTGGTAAAGAATCCACCTGCAATGTAGGAGACCCTGGTTCAATTCCTGGGTTGGGAAGATCCGCTTGAGAAGGGATAGGCTACCCACATCAGTATTCTTGAGCATCCCTTGGGGCTCAGCTGGTAAAGAATCTTGCCTGCAATGGGGGAGACCTGGGTTCAATCCCTACCATCTACTTCCAAAGGAAAACTGAGTTTTTACTTCTTTAGTATTACAATTTCCTGTTACAAAAAATAAAGTTTATTTTCAAATTTATAGAAATTGGAACACATATACATACACATTACATAATATATGCATGTGTGATAAACTGAAAAATTTGTGATACATTCAAATTTTAGAATATTGACTAGTCAGTATAATACTTTTTTTTACTTTTAAGACAGAACTTGTCTGTAGTATAAAAAATGTTTGGGGAAAGGCCTGAAGAAGTTGGCTCACACTTATATTAATCCTTAAGGGTTTCTCTTTTACATAAAGCCCTTATGGATTTTCTTTTAATAGCAAAACATTGGCTGTTTACATTCCAGTTCATTAAACAAGGTAATTTTCCAACTTTGAATAAAAGTCATTATCTTGTAATTTATACTAAAATCAATAAAGAATTACAATAAGGTGAATTTCACGGGGTGCAAAGTTAAAAAAAAAAATCTTATTCCAGAACTTCATTCAGAGGGGCTTGCTTTTAATTGAGCTTTACTATAAGGCTTTGTTCCAAATTCCATTCAAAAGGCTGGCACATGTTAAGGTTTTTAAAACAGTCCTACTTTTCAATTTACTACTCAACTGGGAAAATTACAGTGGTTTTTTTTTTTTTACCAGTTAAATGCCTTAATATCAACAGCAGGAGTTATTGAACACCACAGTATCTTCTGTCTATGTCCTATGATTAAATTGGACTGCTTCCTTAAGCTTTACTTTTTTATATGACTTTTTTGCATAACAATAATACAAACATTTGCAGCATTAAGTTTTTCAAATATACGCCTTAAGTAAATGTGGTACCAAACAGGCCAAATCTTCAATGATATCAAAAGACTTTCTAGCTAAGATACCAAAACTCCAGAATTTTGATTCTATAGGAACCAAAAACTTCAGATTTTAAGCACTTTCCATATTATATTTTGATATTTTGATCAATGGTGTTGGTATGCAAAATTAGTTTCTAAATTAGGCAGACCTATATTTAATCACCAGAGAAGGCAATGGCACCCCACTCCAGTCCTCTTGCCTGGAGAATCCCATGGACGGAGAAGCCTGGTAGGCTGCAGTCCATAGGGTCGCACAGAGTTGGACACGACTGAAGTGACTTGGCAGCAGCAGCAGCATATTTAATCACAACTCTACTACTTACCAATTATGTGATAATAAGCAAATTATTTACCCTCTTCTAGCCCCAGTGTCTTCATCTGTGAGAAAAAGATAATATCTACCCTGATTTCCCTGGGGGATGGTGGGTGGAAAACATGATGGTGGATTAAAAGGACATGGAGTCCACCTGCCGCCAAGAACACATCAAAAATACATCTACATGTGAAGCAGTTCTCACTGAAAACTGATTTGCTAAAAAACTCTTGCTAAAAACAACAACAACAACAAAAACAAAACTCTTGCTAAAAAAAAAACAACACAAAAAAAACCTCTTGTTAAAACAAAAAACACACAGAATCAGGCAGAGAGGCATGAGAAACAATCAGGTTGGGACCTGCACCCCTAGGAGGTGTATGTTATATTAAATTGCTGAAAGGGTGGAGGAGGAAATGGCAACCCACTCCAGTACTCTTGCCTGGAGAATCTCATGGACGGAGGAGCCTGGTGGGCTACAGTCCATGGGGTCACAAAGAGTCAGAGATGACTTTAGCGACCCAACAACAAGAAAAAAATAAAAACAATACATAAACTAAATTGCTGAAAGGGAAGGCCTGCAACCTAGGATACTCTACTCAGCAAGTTACTTAGAACCAAAGGAGAGATAAAGAATTTTTCAGACAAATGAAATGTTAAAAGAGTTCACCTCTATTAAACTCACCTTAAAAGAAATGCTAAAGGGTCTTCAGTAAGAAATCAATATCTATAGGGAAGAAAAAAATCTCACTAGTAAAGGGAAATATATAGTAAAGGCTGTGGATCAACTTTATTAAATAATATCAATGTGTTCTACTTGTAAGTTTTTGTACTTTTATATTTTTAAAATTTATGTTTTAAGGACAGTAAACAGTATAATTTTGTAATCATGTATATAACTACTAAATGAAAACTCCACGACAAACTGTGAAGAACCCAATTCATCCAATTAACAGAGATACTAGTATATTGAAGTATATGCTATATAAATTCTAATCTGCAACTCATAAAAACAAACCAGAATATATTTAAAGCAACTTGTTAAAATCTTTTCTTTTTACTTGTGGAGTCTGATTAAGATGCTTAACCTCAAGATTTATGCCCATCTGCTTCTCTTCCAGCAGATGGGGCTATAATTAGCCTATGGTTTCTCACTGTAAAAGTAGTGGGAAGTCAGGAAGCATGGGAAGATAGTTTAAAAAAAACTAAACTAAACTCTATCCATGAAGTGATATTGTCCTTTTTTTTTCCTTGTAAATTTGTGTAGCCTGAAGTACCTAACAGAAGCAGAAGATATTAAGAAGAGGTGGCAAGAATACACAGAAGAACTATACAAAAAAGATCTTCATGATACAGATAACCATGATGGTGTGATCATTCACCTAAAACCACACCGCCTGGAATGTGAAGTCAAGAGGGCCTTAGGAAGCATCACTATGAACAAACCTAGTTAGAGGTGATGGAATTCCAGTTGAGCTATTTCAAATCCTGAAAGATGATTCTGTGAAAGTGCTGCACTCAATATGCCAGCAAATTTGAAAAACTCAGCAGTGACCAAGGACTAGAAAAGGTCAGTTTTCATTCCAATCCCAAAGAAAGGCAATCCCAAAGAACGTTCAAACTACCGCACAAGTGCATTCATCTCACACGATAGCAAAGTAATGTTCAAAATTCTCCAAGCCAGGCTTCAACAGTACATGTACCATCAACTTCCAGATGTTCAAGTTGGTTTTAGAAAAAGCAGAGGAACCAGAGATCCAATTGCTAACATCTTTTGGATCATCAAAAAAGCAAGAGAGTTCCAGAAAAACATCTATTTCTGCTTTATTGACTATGCCAAAGCCTCTGACTGTGTGGATCACAATAAACTGTGGAAAATTCTTCAAGAGATGGGAATACCAGACCAACTGACCTGCCTCCTGAGAAAACTGTATGCAGGTCAAGAAGCAACAGTTAGAACTAGATATGGAGCAACAGACTGGTTCCAAATAGGAAAAGGAGTACATCAAGGCTGTATATTGTCACCCTGCTTATTTAACTTATATGCAGGATACATCATCAGAAATGCTGGACTGGATGAAGCACAAGCTGGAATCAAGATTTCCAGGAGAAATCTCAATAACCTCAGATATGCAGATGACACCACACTTATGGCAGAAAGTGAAGAAGAACTAAAGAGCCTCTTCATGAAAGTGAAAGAGGAAAGTGAAAAAGCTGGCTTAAAGCTCAACATTCAGAAAACTAAGATCATGGCATCTGGTCCCATCACTTCATGGCAAATTGATGGGGAAACAATGGAAACAGTGAAAGACTTTATTTTGGGGGCTCCAAAATCACTGCAGATGGTGATTGTAGCCGTGAAATTAAAAGACACTTGCTCCTTGGAAGAAAAGTTATGACCAACCCAGACAGCATATTAAAAAACAGAGACATTATTTTGCTGACAATGGTCTGTATAGTAAAAGCTATGGTTTTTCCAGTAGTCATGTATGGATGTGAGATTTGGACTATAAAGAAAGCTAAGCGCTGAAGAATTTATGTTTTTTGAACTGTAGTGTTGGAGAAGATGCCTGAGAGTTCCTTGGACAGCAAGGTCCAATCATCCATTCTAAAGGAAAGCAGTCCTGAATATTCACTGGAGGACTGATGCTGAAGCTGAAACTCGAATACTTTGGCCACCTGATGTGAAGAACTGACTCATTTGAAAACACCCTGATGCTGGGAAAGATTGAAGGTGGAAGAAGAAGGGGACAACAGAGGATGAGATGGTTGGATGGCATCACTGACTCAATGGACATGAGTTTGAGTGAGCTCTGGGAGTTGGTGATGGACAGGGAAGTTTGGTTTTCTGCAGTCCATGGGGTTGCAAAGAGGCAGACACTACTGAGAGACTGAACTGAACTGAACTGAAGTACATGTTGTCATAAATAATCGTCATCGATATAGCCAGCTTAAAAATGAATTCACTCTGAATAGTATTTTCCCCAAACACCACATAAGAAATAATGTACAGTTTTTTTTTTGTATTTATTGTAGGAGATAATAATAGATAATATGACCAATGGTTTGAAAATAGACAGTATTAGTGCCTACAAAATGGAATTTTTTTTTCTTACTAAGGACCTCTTTTTGATAAGTAACAATTATAGCATGTTTTAGGTACAATTTCTTTTGATGTCACACGGGTTCTCATATAATATTAAAGGAGTTTTTATATCTGTGTACCTGGTGATCAAGGCAGGATCTGAGGAAAAGTTTAGACCTCTCCCAGCCAGAAGAGAAGTCAGAAAATCACAAGTGAATTTATAAGGCACCATTTCATAAGAGTTCTCATTGTAAACACAGCAATGACTACAAATTGCTTAAGAATGTGTTTTCTTACCTTTCTCTAGCCATAGATAACTGTGGGATTATTTTGGTGGCCAAGGCCAGTCTTCTGGACAGCACTACGTGCCTTGGAAAAACACATCAGGTACCACTAGTCCCCATGTGTGTGCTAAGTCGCTCCAGTCACATCCGACTCTTTGCGACCCCATGGGCTGTAGCCCACCAGACTCCTCTCTCCATGGGATTCTCCAGGCAAGAATGCTGGAGTGCATTGCCATGTCCTCCTCCAGGGGATCTTCCTGACCCAGGGATCAAATCTGTGTCTCTCGCATCTGCCTGCACTGGCAGGCGGGTTCTTTACCACAAGCACCACCAGGGAAGCCGGCCACCAGTCCCTCCCTTGGCCAGGTAAGCTGATACGGGAAGATGTCCCACAGACAATGCTGACCAGTAAAGCAAATCAGAATAACCTACCTGATGCAAGAGTCAACACAATATTCTAAATGTTCTCAAATGTCATGTACCTTTGTAATCATTTTCATGTTGTTGTTGTTTAGTTGCTAACTTTGTGTCTGTTTCTTTCCAACCCCATGGACTGCAGCACACCAGGCCTCCCTATCCTTCACTATCTTCTGGAGTTTGGTCAGACTCATGTTTATCAAGTCGGTGATGCAATCCAACCATCTCATTCTCTGTTGCCTCCTTCTCCTAATTTTCATGTTAGTTTTTAAAATGTTTTCATAAAGAAAAAATTTTCATTATTCATCAAATATTAGTAACACTAGATATGGACAAGGGTATAAACAGTTTGATGAGTTTTTATAGTATATATTTAGTTTCCAATGCATTTTTCTCTCTAAAAAATAATTTTAGTTCCAAGATGCTAATGTTAATTTTTAATATGAGCACTGTTATTATTTAAACATTATAATGATACATGTGCACAGAAATATCGAAGTGCCCATCTCAGTTCCTGAAGTTACATATTTATTGTTCCTGAAGTTACATATTTAACTACATACAACTTGTAGAGCAGTTAAGGTTGGAGAAATCTGGTATAACTGTTGCCCATAATCATCCTAATCATGATCACCACCCCCAAAGATTAATACACTTCTTTGGCATCACACCTTGATACAAGTCAATATCTTAGATTTCCTGGAAAGCCTTGAGATAGAAGAAAGAAAACCAGTTCACACACAGACACAAAAAAAATGGGCTATAAGGACTCTAATTTAGTTTTGAATCCTGACTCAAACACTTAGTCACTCTATAATATCACGCAAGTTTTTAAGCCATCGCAGATTCAGTTTCCTCATTTAAACCTAGGATTAGCTAATAACTATATCATTGTGTGTTGAGAAAAGTAAATGTGTTAATTTATGTAACTCACCCAGGACATTGTAGGGATTCATATTGTAGGCTGCCATATTGTATAACTAGAACAATGAGTATAAGGCTTGACTCCTCATAGAAGGACCCAGCTCAGGCTATTAAGAAAGCAGTTCCTCCTCATATGTAATTTAGTAAGAAAATAACTTGGACATGAATAGTGAAGCATGTTTTCACTCAAATGTTCTGTACACAAAGGCAGAAATATAATACAACTCACAACTGTGAGCCACATACATAAAATTTAATTTTCTAATAGCCACATTAAAAAAAGTGAAAAGTACCTTGAAGAAACCATAATTTAAAAAGACACATATACCCCAATGTACATCACAGCACTATTTATAATACAATAGGTAGGACATGGAAGCAACCTAGATGCCAATTAACAGATGAATGGATAAAGAAGATGTGGTACATATATACAATGGAATATTACTTAGCCATAAAAGGGAACACATTTGAGTTAGTCCTAAAGAGGTGGATGAACCTAGAGCCTATTACACAGAGTGAAGTAAGTCAGAAAGACAAAAACATTGTATATAAATGTATATACATGGATCTAGAAAGATAGTACTGATGAGCCTATTTGCACGGCAGCAATAGAGACATAGACACAGTGAAGAGACTCGTGGACACAGTGGGGGAAGGAGAGAGTGGGGCAAACAGAGAGAGCAGCATTGAAACAGACACATGATCATATGCAAAATTAGCCAGCCAGTGAAATTTGCTGGATGACGCAGGGAGCTCAAACCCAGTGCTCTGTGACCACCTGGGGTGGCGGGGATGGGGTGGGAGGTGGGAGGGAAGTTCACGAAGGAGGGACAGATGGATATCTATGGCTGATTCATGTTCATATATGGCAGCAACCAACACAATATTGTAAAGCAACTATCTTTCAATTAAAAAACAAATATAAAAAAGTGAAAAGGTGACTCTTTTAGCTTTTTTTGGTTTTTAAATTTTATTTATTTGTTTATGTTTGGCTGCCCAGGGTCTTTGCTACTTTGCATAGGCTTTCTCTAGTTGCAGCACTCCTCTTCCTCGTGGTGTGCACGCCTCCTTGCGGAGCATGGGCTCTAGTGCTACACTTCAGTAGTTACTGCTGCGGCCTCAGTAGCCGTGGCTCATAGGTCCTGGAAGACAGGATCGACTAAGCACAGGCTTAGTTGCTCCGCAGCATTTGGAATCTTCCAGGACCAGGGATCAAACCTGTATCCCCTGCATTGGCAGGCAGATTCTCATACACTGTGCCACCAGAGAAGTCTGGTGACATTTATTTTAATAATACATTTAGTTCCAATGTATCTAAACGTTATCATTACAAGACAAACTTAGGGGGTTGATATTTCACATTTTTTTCCTGACTAAATCGTTTATATCCATGGTATACTTTACACTTACTGCGCATCTCTGTTCGGACTGCCATATTTCACAAACTCAGGAGCCATTTCTTCCTGATGGCCCCATGCTGGAAAATGCAGACTAATGAAACACTCGGATGAGAGACTTAACTGATCAATACTCATTTCAACATTCCAGCAGCTTCTGAGCACAGCCACTGCTTTGTGTTTGTTAATTCTTTTATATGCGATTCTCGAGGAAATCTATCTTCTCCATTGAGATGCCTTAAAAGAAACATTGACTATTGGATTGTGAAAAGCTTTCCAAGGTAAAACGTAATTACAAATGTTTTGAACCCACCTTTAATGTTTCTTCAAAAGGGTTGGAATAAATATTGATTCTTTCATCTAACAAGGTTGATTTTTCTCCTCTAAGAGTTTAAATAAAAGAAATGTCAAAACACTCTAATCTTTTTTTTTTTTCCCAGTGATGCCTTAATGTTAAAAATATTTTCCTAGAATACACACCATATGTCATCAGGAAAGAAAATTTTTTTTCATAAGTGAAAGAAACTTCATAATCAGCCATATGAGCCACACGTCTTTCAAACTATTCAAAGAAGTAGAATAACCATTATTCAATGAAGCCATGTCTGTTCAAATTATTTGGTTTTAGACAGTAGACAATTAGACTGTAATTGCCTAAGGTAACAAGAGCTAATGTCAAAGGAAAAATATAAACACGTATTTTTAAAAACTGAATGGAATGAATATGGAGTTTCTTTTAAGCTTTGGAAAGGTTTGTACTACTGTCTAACATCAAACATGATGCCACAGATTTATTTTGTTCACAAATGTCTACCTAATGCTTCAGTACCTACTGAGTTGATATCAAAGCTAAGCTAAATCAAGAAATTCTTAGTAAAAAGGTAATTAAGTTTCCATCAGTATTCTGAAGTTTCACTTCAGTATTCTTGCCTTGAGAACCCCATGAACAGTATGAAAAGGCAAAAAGATAGGACAATGAAACATGAACTCCCCAGGTCAGTAGGTGCCCAATATGCTATGGAGATCAGTGGAGAAATAACTTCAGAAAGAATGAAGGGATGGAGCCAAAGCAAAAACACCACCCAGTTGCAGATGGGACTGGTGACAGAAGCAAGGTTCAATGCTGGAAAGAGCAATATTGCATAGGAACCTGGAATGTTAGGTCCATGAATCAAGGCAAATTGGAAGTGGTCAAACAGGAGATGGCAAGAGTGAACGTCGATATTCTAGGAATCAGTGAACTAAGATAGACTGGAATGGATGAATTTAACTCCGATGACCATTGTATCTACTACTATGGGCAGGAATCCCTTAGAAGAAATGGAGTAGCCATCATGGTCAACAAAAGAGTCCAAAATGCAGTACTTGGATGCAATCTCAAAAACAACAGAATGATCTCTGTTCGTTTCCAAGGCAAACCATTCAATATCATGGCAATCCAAGTCTATGCCCCAACCAGTAACGCTGAAGAAGCTGAAGTTGAAGGGTTCTATGAAGACCTAGAAGACTGTCTAGAACTAACACCCAAAAAAGATGTCCTTTTCATTATAGGGAACTAGAAAGCAAAAGTAGGACGTCAAGAAACACCTGGAGTAACAGGCAAATTTGGCCTTGGAGTACAGAATGAAGCAGGACAAAGGCTAATAGAGTTTTCGCAAGAGAACGTAGTGGTCATAGCAAACACCCTCTTCCAACAATTGACAAAAGGGCTCCCCTGGTGACTCAGAAGTAAAGAATCCACTTGCCAAAGCAGGAGACAGATGTTCAATCCCTGGGTGGGGAAAATCCTTTGGAGAAAAAAGTGGCAGCCCACTCCAGTATTCTTGCCTGGGAAACCCCACAGACAGAGGAACCTGGGGAGTTACAGTCCATGGGGTCAGAAAAGAGTCAGATACGACTTAGTGACTAAGCAACACATTGACAAAAATTGTATATATTTATGGTGTGCAATGTAATGTTTTGATAAACACATGTATTATGAAATGATTACCACAATTGAGCTACTTAACAAATCCTTGACCTCATATAGTTGCTTTCTTTGTGTGTGATGAAAAAATTTAAGACCGAGTTTCAGTAAATTTCAAAATAATAAATTAACTATAGTCACCATGCTGTACATTAGAGTTCCAGAACATATTTATATTGCATAACTGAAACATGGTACCCTTTGACCAATGCCTCTCCATTTCAAATTATGTTTTCTCTTTATTTAAAGGTAATAAACATGGAATGGACATGAACTTGGGCAAACTCAAGGAGATGGTGAGGAACAGGAAGGCCTGGTGTGCTGCAGTCCATGGGGTCATGAAGAGTCAGACATGACTGGGTAACTGAACAACAAGAAGCATTAATAACCTCTAGGTTTTCTGAATCTGCTTATTTTAAAGATTATGGGATACAAATTATACTAAAGAAAAGTATGAAAATTAACAGTTATGACTGAACAGCAATGAGTTAAGAAAGTTAAGAACTGTTATAGTAAAAAGAATTTTGTCTCAACATATGTGCACAATATATACTTTATTGAAAACAGAAATACCACATTTTCTCATGGATTTCCCCCTTATTGCATATTATAACTCTTTGTTCTGAGAAGAACATGCAAAACAAAAAGTCTCTCCTGAATGATGTGTTCTGTTTCACTGAGTAGAACCAATGTACTGAGAGTCGAGTGGTGTCCAGACTGGAGTGGTGTTTGAGAAAGAGGAGAGTCTCATGGGTGTCCAACATTCCCTTCCCCTCTCTTCCAGCGACATGGGCTCTTTGAGGGGACTGGAGTGTGCCCTCCTCCAGGGGATCTTCCCGACCCAGGGATCTAACCTGAGTCTCTCGTGCCTCCTGCAATGGCAGGCATGTTCTTTCCCACTAGCACCATCTGGGAAGCCTTTTCTTTTATGTGAGGAAGGGTTAACTAGGATGGATAGGGGCCATTTGTCAGGGGCAACAGGAGCCAGCCACAGACTTGGAAATAGGGAAAAGCTATGCATAAAACAGGGCTGTTTATCCAAATAATGTCCAAGTTATAAACTCTTTTGAAAAAGACTTAATACCAAACAAATTATCATCACATGATGGGACTGGTAAAACTCAATAACTTGTAGAAAAAAATTGTGCATTTTTAAAGATAATGAAAATGCTTTAAAGGCATTGGTATTTTATTAATCCAAATAATGCTATTTTCAGAAGCAGAAATCAAGTAAAATAAAAGCCTATGTTATTTTCTACTTTTTAATTGTATCTGTAAATTCTTTTTGGGGTTTGTGACATCATACTAAATTCTAATGCATTATATTACTACTGGCCATAACTTTTGGTATAAAATGCAAGAATGCATGGTAATATAAGGCACTAAGACTCTACATTGAATAAATCTACATCAAAATCCACATGAAATACCCATGTATTATTTATAAGAGTAATTTCATCTTGTGATTCTGATCAAATCATAAATAATAAGATGAAGCTGAAAACGAAATTTAGCTTTATTGAAATATGTGATTGCATATTTCTTTCCTTTTTCATATTTAAAAGGTTAAAACATGACATTTTGGGTCCACATTCAATACTAACTTCTTTTAAGTATAATAATGAGATTCTATATAACTGACCAACAGAGCTTTAAATATGGCTGCATGTGGCTGCAATTTTTAAAAGTGCAGAAATGCAATAAAAAACCAGAAAAGGTATGCTATTTCTTCAAAACATATATGTTGTTTATTATATACAAACATACAAATATATATTAAATTTTATATATAAGATAAATTGTATCTTATCTTTATATGTCCATATAGGTGTATACATAGTATGTGGGTATATTGTTGTTGTTCAGTTGTTTAGTTATGTCAGATTCTTTGTGACCCCATGAACTCGTAACACGCCAAGCTTTCCTGTCCTGAGTTTGCTCAAACTTGTGTCCACTGAGTTGGTGATGCCATCCAACCATCTCACCCTCTGTAGCCCCCCTTCTCCCCTTGCCCTCAATTTTCCCCAGCATCAGGGTCTTTTCCAGTGAGTCAGCTCTTCACATCAGGTGGCCAAAGTATTGGAGCTTAAGCTTTAGCATCAGTCCTTTCAATGAATATTCAGGGTTAATTTCCTTTAGGATTGACTGGTTTGATTTCCTTGCTGTCCAAGGGACTCCCAAGAGTCTTCTCCAGCACCACAGTTCAAAAGTGTCAATTTGGTGCTCAGCCTTCTTTATGGTCCAACTCTCATATCCACACATGACTACTGGAGAACCATAGCATTGACTATATGGACCTTTTGCAGCAAAGTGATGTATAAATTTGAAAACAAAGTTTTTTCAAAACTGCTGACCACAAATGATGCCCCTAAGTAGTGTTTCCAGCAATGTAATTGGAGTTATAAATGACTGAAATGAATAATGTAATATCAAATGCCCTTGGGGATCTAAGGTATTATCTGGATTGGCTCCTTAAGTCAGGTGATCAATAGCACACTTCATTTAATAACAATGCTGCAGTGATCATCACTATCCAGTGATGTGTCCTCATTTTGAAATATGAAAGGATGGTTTTCCAAAATATATTTTCCATTTTAAAATTATGTTTTAATGCTCATAGTTATAGAAAAGCATATAATAGAAAATAAAATTACTCCAATAATAATTTGATGGATGATTTCATGCTAGTGTTTTGTAATTCTTTGATTGTATTTCATTTCAGTATTTTTTTGTAGCTATATGCGCATACCTGTGTATGTGCAAATGCATGTGCCCACATGTGTGTGCTACAAAACTATGATTAAGCCATTTCCAAGTTTGTATCCTGATTTTACACTAAACTTGTTACATTGTGGGTATTTTTATCAGAAAATGTTAATGTTCTTCAAAAATATTATTTTAGCTAAACAGTTAATGTTAAATAATATTCCATGACAGAAAATTATTTAGCTTATTTAGACTTGCTATTTGTTTCTAATATGTCAGTATTATACACCCTAGTCAATATCTAGTATTTTCTTAACTTATACTTTTACAAGCAGAATAATTACTGAATCAAAAGTTATGATTACTGGGTCATATGGCAGTTCTTTTTTTAAGAAATCTCCACACTGTTTTCCATAGCGGCTGTACTAGTTTGCATTCCCACCAACAGTGTAAGAGGATTCCCTTTTCTCCACATCCTCTCCAGCATCCTGACTGGCGTGTAATGGTACCTCATTGTGGTTTTGATTTGCATTTCTCTGATAATGAGTGATGTTGAGCATCTTTTCATGTGTTTGTTAGCCATCTGTATGTCTTCTTTGGAGAAATGTCTGTTTAGTTCTTTGGCCCATTTTTTGATTGGGTCATTTATTTTTTTGGAATTGAGCTTCAAGAGTCTGGGCATACACACTGAGGAAACCAGATCTGAAAGAGACACGTGCACCCCAATGTTCATCGCAGCACTGTTTATAATAGCCAGGACATGGAAGCAACCTAGATGCCCATCAGCAGATGAATGGATAAGGAAGCTGTGGTACATATACACCATGGAATATTACTCAGCCGTCAAAAAGAATTCATTTGAACCAGTCCTAATGAGATGGATGAAACTGGAGCCCCTTATACAGAGTGAAGTAAGCCAGAAAGATAAAGAACATTACAGCATACTAACACATATATATGGAATTTAGAAAGATCGTAACGATAACCCTATATGCAAAACAGAAAAAGAGACACAGAAATACAGAACAGACTTTTGAACTCTGTGGGAGAAGGTGAGGGTGGGATGTTTCAAAAGAACAGCATGTATACTATCTATGGTGAAACAGATCACCAGCCCAGGTGGGATGCATGAGACAAGTGCTCGGGGCCTGGTGCACTGGGAAGACCCAGAGGAATCGGGTGGAGAGGGAGGTGGGAGGGGGGATCGGGATGGGGAATACATGTAAATCCATGGCTGATTCATATCAATGTATGACAAAACCCACTGAAAAAATAAATAAATAAATAAAGGGAAAAAAAAGTTATGACTATTTAAGGGTACTTTCTGTATTTTAAAAGTTGTTTCTTAGAAAGTTGATTCAAATTACACTCGTCACCAGCAGTGTATGAGTGTCTATTTTTATCTTATACAGTAGAAACTTAAAAAATATCTAGGCCAATTTGATGGGTGAAGATGGTATCCTGCAGTTTTCATTAGAATATCTGTGTTCAATAATCAAGTTGTTAATTTTACATGTTGTTATTTTTATGTATTTTCTATAAACTTCATTTTCACAGTGTTTTTCAAATTGATTGATTCTTTAGTAAGAATATTAATCATTTCCTTCAATCATTTAAAATGTTTTAAAACTATTTTCTATTGAAAATGTATATATAAGCAAATATACACAGATATATAGTCAATATGTCAGTCTTTTGACTTGTGATTTATTTCTTTTGATGATTAGAAATTTGTTGAGTTTACTTAACTATTCATAAGCCATTCTAATCTTTGTCTTTTAATTTTTTGTTTCATAATGGTTACTATTACCTTGGGATTCCCTGGTAGCTCAGATGGTAAAATGTCTGCCTGCAACGCAGAAGAGCCAGGTTCGATCCCTGGGTCAGGAAGATCCTCTGGAGAAAGAAATGGCAACCCACTCCAGTACTCTTGCCTGGAAAATCCTATGGACGGAGGAGCCTGGTAGGCTACCGTCCATGGGGTCACAAGGAGTCGAACACGATTGAGTGACTTCACTTTACTATTACCTTACTTGAATTGTTGCCTCTCTCTCTTTTTTCTTTTTGGTCAAATGGAGTAAAAGGAAAGAAAGGAGGACCAGACAATTTTTCCCCAAGATCATTTTCCAGGATTCTCTACTGACGAGACCTTTATTCATGTTTTTGTAATGCTTCTCTTTGATTGTGTCTGTGTATTTGTAAGGGTTCATGTAGAAGGTGTCAGTATAGCATAACGGCTTTTATGCATTCTGAAATCACAGTGGATATTGTGGCTCTTACATTTACCAGTGTGTGGCCTTAATAAATTACCTAATCTGTCTGCTCAAATGGCCTACGTGTGGGTAACAATGTCAGCCTCACACAGACACCATGAGAATGATATGGAGTCAACATATAAAGTGCCTAGAGAATACGAACTTCCTGCTGAATTAATGGAGTCATGCAAACAATCGCAGTTTCTAGTCTCCTTGAGCCCACTACATAGATTTGTCTTTAGGAAAAGGAGCTCCTCACAACCAACACTTGAAATTCAGCAATTCTGCTCTTGTGGCTTAGAATGTGGGGAGGCTTATGTAAGTCTACTGCCTTCCCACCTTCACCACCCACTGTCTAATTATTTACAGGAAAAATAATTGCAGGCTTCTTGGCATAGTGTTTAACAGCAGCTGGTTCATTCCCTATTTCCAGACTTTTTCCATCCCTTAACATGGTTATGCTCTAGTTTTCTAGCTTCAGTGTGTTGAGAAGATGGCTGCTTCTTGCCTTAAGGTGCCTCCTTAGGGCAGAATGAATTGTGCATAAACCATAGGAGCCCACATTTTAAGTTGATCACCCTGAACATCCTTTCCAAATATGGTGAAAATTTCAGCAATGTGTATGCTAATATTTGCATCTGCTTTTTGATTCTAGGGCTAATATGAGAATGTTTTAACTGTATAATTGAAAAAAGATAATATATCAGGTCAAATATGACCTCTCTAATGCACAGATACTCACCCTATTCATTAATGTTTCATTACCAATGTGAAAAAGTAACCATATTGCAATAAACAAACGTATCACATTAACACATTGCATACTTCAGACTTATACAACATGACATGCCATAATTTTCTCAATTAAAAATAAGTTTAAAAAATTCTCAGTCATTTATTTCTTTCCTGTATTTTGATGGGTAATTTTTTAAAGATATAAATGTAATATTAGACATACCATTTAACACCATAGTTCAAAAATGCATTAGGTGCAGATAAATACTATTTGATTCCTCTTATACCAGGTAGCTAGAATAGTCAAATGCAGTCAGAAGGTATACTGGTAGATGCCAGAAGCCAGGGGATGGGTAGGAAGGAGGAATGGGGAGTTAGTGTTTACTGGCAGGAGAACTTCAGTTTAGGAAAGTAAAAACTTTGGGAGATAGGTCACGGTGAGAGTTGCACAACAATGTGAATGTATTTAGTGTCACTGAACTGTACAGTTAAATGTGATTAAAACAGTGTGTTTTACATTATATTTTATATTTTGCCATAATAAAAAACATTTAAAATATGCGTTGGCTCTTGACATTTATGTTACAAGCACTGATTTTTTTTTTTATTTTTAATTAGAGGCTCAATAGAGGACTGCATTCTTATCTTTCTGCTTCACCTTCTTCTCCCTCTCTTTCTCCTCTTTCTTAATTATTGTCTTCTTTTTGCTAAGTAACAACTATCAACAGCAACAACCATAAAATCCTAGTCAATAACCTTTATTGCTCTCATTTTGCTGAAGAACAACAGATATATTTTTTTGGACAGGGGTAGGTGAGTCTGACAGTTCCTTAAAAGTCTTTAATGCCTACCCAGTGTCAAACACCCTTAGATGCTTTCTACAACCCTGTGGAAAAAGTGAGGCTCAGAAGGTTAAACAAAGTGTTCTAAGTCTTTCAACTGAGAAAGGTATTTCATCTCAGTGTAAATCAAGCCCCCATCAACACCCAACTCAAAGACTAGGAAACAGTACTATAATGTAAAGACAAATCAAGAGATGTGAAAATGAAAAGAAATCCTAAATAACAGAGATGGAGCAGGACTCCATAAAAAATGGCACTTAAGATGAATTTTGGATATGTATGAAGGTGACTAACTGGAAAAGGGAGGAAGGCCCTCTAGGGAGAGTGGAACATGATCCACATCCCCCACTTCCCAGGAGAGCATGGAAAGCTCTTGTTCCTGTGAGCAGGTGGCAGGTAAGCTGGTTTACAGATGTTCAAAGATGCAAACAGTAAATGGAGGTGAGCCTGATAAAGCCTTGAACACTATGCTATGAAGCTGCGTTTTTTGGTTGCTGTTGGTAATGAAGCTGAAGGCAGGGGGTGGTGAGCCTGGGGTGGGGATGATCTCTGGGTGGCATATTAGTATTTTGAGAGTAAAGGTTTCTGAGAGTGATCTGGTCCAGTCAGCATTTTAAGAAGCTAGTGCTAGATGCTTTCCTTTGTCATTTACTTGTCTGTGACCTCAGAAATGCATGCTTGACTTACCTACAGGTGAATATCTTTAACACCATTTTCTTTAACCATCTAGAGTACAGAGTCACTAACTAAAAGATTAGTTAGGAGTGTTGGTAAATTCAGTGTCAACTAATAAGATTATTCAATAGTTATAATTATTCGATAATTTAATTGCAGTTTTATATTATACGTGACAGAGCTATGAACCATTTCCTCGGTGATCTGCGACAATGGTCAGACTATGCTTGGTCTCATGTTGCCATCACAGACCATTAAGTGCCAGGTCTCAGGGGAGCTGAATCTATTATCTTATAAGCACCTTTAGGATTTCCTCAGTATAAGAAAAGCATCCAAATGATGGCTGATAGGCCCCAAATGCCAGGGTTCTAAAAGAAGCTTTGAAAGCAGGGCACTTTCACAGCTTATAAATTGGCCATGACAGAACTGTCAGTAACCACTGTTTAAATGCCTCCCTGGGATTTCAGGTTTTCATTTTGGAAGGTCTGTTTTTATTTTATATCCAGTTAAGTTATGGTGATGCTTCAGCTTTTTCCTTAAATAAATGTTGTAAATCTATTTCAATGACGAATGCCTGGGCTTCATGGCTCCTCCTCAGAGTTGTCACTCACTCTGGAGCGTGGCTCTGGTCCCTGTAAAGCCATTTTCCCAGGATGAGATTATATGTAAAGGGGAAACGGTAGGGGCATCCAGCAGAGCGATCATGCCACTGAGAACCCCCTCAAAACCTTGACCTTCTTTGGATATTTTGCCCATTATATGGATTGCAGTTGTTTGATAATTTCAATTCCTGCAGCCTAGAATAATGAGCAACAATGCTCAGTGAGAGCTTATGAGTATAGCCCCACATACATTTGAACAGAAATCCCCAGGAAACCAAACAAAGCAACCTTTCTCTATTAAATATATTTCTGTTTCTTGCAATTAAAAAAAGACTAGAGCACAGAAGAAAATATTGCCTTCTCATTCTGTTGCCTTTTTTTTTTTTTTTGCAAAAATCTCTTTTATAGTTGATTTAATCAGTAATATTACAATAGCTGCATTCTCACTAAGGACATAAAGTGCAGCTAGTCACTACCACACAGACTTCCCTTTGTGAGAGGGAAGAGTAATGATCTGAAGATACAGATTACAGCAATAACATAAGTGAGCTATAATTTGAAGGCCTAAATGCCACTGCTGTGAGCAGAAATGGGAGTTTTGCTAATGCCAATACTTTCAATTAAATGGGCTGAAGATTGTCTGGCATACTCTTAATAGTGCCCAATTTATTCATGAGGCAGTTCTAGGTACCTGAATGCTAATCCCAAACTCCTATTTTCCCTCCTCTCTTGCACTTCTTTAAATAATTAAAATAAACATTGTTTCTGACTGATTGTCAGTCAAAGCTCCGTGCAGGATACAGTATACACAGGGGCCCAGAAACGTCTTTAGACCATCAGGCATCAGCTCACTGGAAGGTGCTGAATAAATTAAAACAAAAATATAAACCCCCAGTTGATGTCTTTGAACTTCTCAGCAAACATTCTTCATACATATTTAATTGCTCCATTGAGACTGTTACTGTTTGGAGAGGTTCCAAGCATTATTTCCATTCCATTAATTAGTAAGCTTTCAGGGTGTCTACTCCTTAACCCAAAATGATTTGAGTCTATAAATGCCTTCCCACTTACTGACCTGCACGCTAATTGAGTTTGTATATAGTTTAAAAGAAAAAGTGTGTTTTCAGAAATTGCTCAAAATATATGACTGTCATTTAAATTCCTTGTAGCAGGAGAAAATGGCATGTTGAAATGGTGACACTAAACATCTTGTCTGAATTGACTTTTTAAAACACAACGTGCAGCAAACAAAGTTACAGAGGCTGAAAAAAAAGCTGTAATAGATTTTTCAATGCAAAAGCACGCTGTCTTCTTTAAAGATGGAATAAACACTATGGCTATATTAATATCTTATTCTGCCAGTTTCTAGCTCTCCTTCATGTGGTAAATATATTTATAGAAGGAAAACATAAATTTCTTGAATTCAGAAACAGAAAGCTGAAGCACAGACTATGTTATCAATATGATTTAGTTCTACTCAAGGAAGAAAGCTAAATGTTTCGTAACATTCTTTGATAAACAGACTTAAAAATGGTGAAGTGTACATTACCCCCCTGGGCAAAATTTATACCTTCATATATATGTTATTAAGATAAAATAAAACTAATGAATTTTAACTTTATGTGGTTCAACTTGAGAAACTGATCTTATAATTTTCATATTTATTCACCTCTTTGCTATCCTACAGACTGTGGTCAAATTAAAATTCTTAAACCTCTAGACTCACATAGAATGAGTGAAAGCACTTTCTACAAAATGATGCGTTGATTGTTTTGACCCAGCACAAATGGAGTTATAGAAATGCTATGTACAGTGTACATGTAAGACATTTCTTTTACAAGGTCATTCCCATCTAAGAATGTAAGCTAAATTGAGATTATAGAAAGTCCCATTTTCCTGTTCCTACTACCATTTTCGCTTAATAATCATGTCTACCGAAAGTGCTCATTTTAGCGCTCTTACATCCAGAGTTCTCAGTAGTACTTTCTTAGTTTTCCCCCAATTTTTCCCTTAAATAATTAAATTTAAAGAATAAATGGTTTGAATTCATTCATATTTAGTATTTAATTTGATTTTTAACCTGACAATGTAATATGTAAACTCTTAGATAGTAATGACAAATAGAGTCCTCTCCAGGGTTTCTCAGTCATGGCCTTCTAATTAATTGATCCCGGCTTTAAATTATACAAGAAAGTAACCTAGAGGCTATTTCTGCATATTCTATGAAGACATTACTTCTAATATGACCTATATCTGATAATGCCAGTATTGAAAAGACAATGAACAAAAAGACACAAGATGAATTAAAAATCAAAGATCGACACAAGAATATTAAGGACTTTTAATTTCTACAGTTATCTACTATTGATTGAAAAAATGTGACTAGATGACTTCAGGGGAATGTTAAAGATATCAAAAAAGGGATTTCTGTACTATATGCAAAACAAGAAAAGCAAGGAAGGGAGAGAGTCACTGGTAAAAAGAGAATAATCTTTCTTAATAAAGATGTGGATAGGATTTTTAAGTATCATAAGCTCACTCTAAAATAAAATACCTGTTTTAATTTTATCTAAAATAGATAGAACAATCAAGAAAATTCAGAAAATGAAAAACAAATGTGGACTACTCCTATAGATATTAAAGTACAAAGTTCTACTAACTAATACAGCTTATTTTTTCAGAGTATAAATAAATTAAATATAGACTAAACAATGAAAAATATCAATGAAACTAAAATCCAGTTCTTTGAAAAGATAAGCAAAATTGATAAACTTTTAGCCAGACTCATCAAGGAAAAACAGGAGAGGGCCCAAATCAAGAAAGGGAGAAATGAAAAAAGAGAAGTTATAATTGACACCACAGAAATATATAGGACCATAAAAGACTACTATAAGCAACTGTATGTAAATAAAATGGACAACCTGATCAATTTAGTACTGATAGAAGGGAGAAAAATGTGCATCACTAAAGAAAATTTAAGAATTCAGAGATTAGACTATAAGTATTGAAGTAGGTCATATCTGTGAGAGAAAGAAGGCTTGGTCAACAGATAGTGGTAGGACTACAAGATTTTCAGCCTAAAAAATAATGGTAGATCTCTTAACTTATTGTCTAAAACAAGAGAAATTCCTGATTGATCAAAGGCTTAAGCACAAAGAACTGAAATCATAAAACTACCAGAAGAAGGAAGAAAACCTTTTTTCATAATCTCAGAGCAGGAGAGACTCTCTAATTGTAATACAAATCCTAGAAGTGATAAATAGAAGACTGATAAGTTAAACTACATAAAAATAAAATACTTCTGCAAGGCAAAATACCCACCACAAAACCCACAAAAGCCCACCATTACCAAATAAAAAGGAAATTATCAATACCATCAAATTAAGAGGAATAAAAATCAAAACTAAAAGGAATCACCATTTTTAACCTGACAAAGGCATGGATTAAAAATTCCAATAAGATGCTGTGTTGGTAAAAATGTCTAATAAAATACAAACTATCAAATAATCTCATAAATTACCAGTGGTAGTACAATTTGGCACAACTTCCAAGAAAATAAATTCATTAAACCTATTAAAATTAAAAGTGTATATGCCATTTAGCACAATAATTACATTTCTAGTGACATATACTATTTCATACAAATATGAAATAATATATGTTAAGAAAATATTCACTACAAACATTTGAAAACATATAAATGTGTATGAAAAGGGGAGTGGTTTAAGTAAATTATGGTTCATCTATGCTATGTGGAAATATATTAAAAATATATTATTAAACAAAAAGCATGTGATGAACAAATGTCTATAACATATTCTCATAACACTAGTATACAATAAACAAAGCAATTAAATATATACATGTATATATGTATAAAATATAAATGTACTCACACACATCATTTCTAAAATGATACAAAATGTAGTTAGCAATAGATTCCAGGAGAACTGAGTGACTGGGAGATGAGACTGGAGAGGATGAAAAGGTCACAAGTTGTTGCAGTCTGTTCCCTCCTTTTCCAAAGGGATAAACATGTGATTATTCCATATGTACTTGGCAGGCAAACCAAGAGTGGGCATGTAATTAGAGTTAGGCAGTTTGGATGTAAATATTAGTCATATGTGCAATTTTGGGGAGGTGCCATTAAAAGAAGAGAGAGAGATGTGTGCGCTTACTTAGTCCCTTCCCCTACCCACAGACTGAAATGTGAAGATTCAAACTGGATTTCCAGTATCTACCTTGGCTTATGAGTTACAATGCTAAAGAGCAGTGAAGCAAAATGTGAAAAGGTTGAAAATCTGCAAATCACGCATCATTGTACTGACCCTGGATTGCTCACTTCTGGAGTCTTTCAAGCCACTGTTAATCTTACGTTTCTGTAAATCTGAGTTTACATGATCCTAACTAATATACAAGCTGGAATCAAGATTGCTGGGAAAAACATCAATAACCTCAGATATATAGATGACACGACCCTTATGGCAGAAAGAAAAGAGGAACTGAAGAGCCTCTTGACGAAAGTGAAAGAGAGTGAAAAAGCTGGCTTAAAACTCAGCATTCAGAAAACTAAGACCATGGCATCCTGTCCCATCACTTCATGGCGAATAGATGGGGAAACAATGGAACAGTGAGACATTTTATTTTCTTGGACTCCAAAATCACTACAGATGGTGACTGCAGCCATGAGATTAAAAGACGCTTGCTCCTTGGAAGAAAAGTTATGACCAACTTAGCATATTAAAAACCAAAGACATTACTTTGCCGACAAAGGTCCATCTAGTCAAAGCTATGGTTTTTCCAGTAGTCATGTATGGATGTGAGAGTTGGACCATAAAGGAAGCTGAGTACCAAAGAATTGATGCTTTTGAACTGTGGTGTTGGAGAATACTCTTGAGAGTCCCTTGGACTGCAAGAGATCCAACCAGTCAAACTTAAAGGAAATCAGTCCTGAGTATTCATCGGAAGGACTGATGCTGAAGCTGAAGCTCTAATACTTGGGCCAGCTGATGCACAAAACTGACTCACTGGAAAAGACCCTGATGCTAAGATTGAAGGCAGCTGAAGAAGGGGACGACAGAGGATGAGATGGTTGGATGGCATCACCGACTCAATGGACATGAGTTTGATCCAACTCTGGGAGTTGGTGATGGACAGGGAGGCCTGGCATGCTGCAGTCCATGGGGTCACAAAGAGTCAGACACAACTGAGCAATTGAGCTGAACTGAACTAACAATAAATAGACCAAACAGAAAATCAACAAGAAAATGTGGCATTAAATGACATATTAGACATATTAGGTCAAGTGAACTTAATAGATAACCTATCTATCTATCTATCTATCTATAGGACATTCCACCTAAACCAGTAATATACACATTCTTTTCAATTGTATATGGAGCTTTCTAAAGGATAGATGATATATTAGGGCAGAAAATAAGTTGCAATTAATTCAAGAACACTGAAATTACATCAAGCATTTTTCCCAACCACAAGGCTATGAAACTAGAAATCAACTATAAGAAAAAACTGCCAAAAACACAAATGCATGAAGTCTGAACAACATGAAAATAAATAACCAATGTGTGTCTCTGTAGAAAACCAAAGAGGAAGTCAAAAGACACCTATAGACAAATAAAAATAGAAACATAATGTTCAAAATCATGGAATGCAGCAAAACCAACTCCAATCCACCTCAGGAAATGAAAAAAAAATCTCAAATAAATAATTCAACCCTAGGAACTAGAAAAATAAGCACAAATAACATTCAAAGACAGTAGAATAAAAAATCATAAATATCAGAGCAGAAATAAATGAAACAGAGACAAAAAGATAATAGAGGAGAGGGACAGGATTAAGAATTGGTTCATCAAAGAGATAAACATAATTGATAACTTTTAGACAGACTCTTCAAGGAAAAAAGAAAAAAAAAAGAGGGCCCAGATAAATAAAAACAGAAGGAAAGATGAGAAATTACAACTGACACCACACGTATATGAAATATCATAAGCAATTACTATGAAAAACTAGCAGCTAACAAACTGGACAATGTAGGAGAAATTAATGAATTCCTAGAGACATACATTTTTCAAGACTGAATCTGGAAGAAATAGAAATTTTAACAGACCAACAATTTCATTAGTAATGAAATCAAATCAGTTATCAAGAAACTCCCAACAAACAAAAGCCTAGGAACAAAGGGTTTCACGGGTGAATTCAATTAAATATTCAAAATAAAATTAATATTTATGCTTCTCAAACTATAAAAAAAAATAAAGCAGAGGAAATTTATTCTCTGAGGTCATTACTACCCTGATACCAAAACCAGAAAAAGACACTGCAAAATTAATAAAGTTATAGGCCAACGTCCCTGGTGAACATAGATGTAAAAATCCTCCACAAAAGATTAGCAAACTGAATTCAACAATACATTTAAAGGTGTATACTAAAAGCATTTCAGCTAAGATTAAGATCAAAACATGGATGCACATTCTTGCCATTTTTATTCAACATAGTATTGAAAGTCCTAAGCACAGCAATCAAGTAAGAAAAAGAAATAAAAGCCATTTGAATTGGAAAAGAAGTAAAAGTGTCACTGTTTGTAGGTTACATGATGCTTATATATAGAAAACCCTGTAGACTCTACCAAAAAACTATTAGTGTTCATAAATAAATTCAGTAAAGTTTCAGGATAAAAAATTAATATAGAAATATATGCAGTATTTTAAACACAAGTAATGATCAGAAAGAAAAATTAAGAAAACTATCTTATTTATAATTGCATCAAAAGAATAAAATACATAGAAATAAACTTAATCAAAGAAGTGAAAGACCTGTACTGTGAAAACGGTAAGACATTGTTGAAAGCAATTGAAGAAGGTACAAATGGAAAGAGCTCTTAGAATTAGCATTGTTAAAATGTCCATACTACCAACAGCAATCTGCAGATTCAATGCAATCCCTATCAAAATCCCAATGAATCTTTTTACAGAAATAAAACAAAAGATCCTAAAATTTGTACAGAACTACAATAGACCTGGAATAGCAAAGAAACACTGAGAGAAAAGAACGAAGCTGGAAGTATCATTCTTCCTGCCTTCAAATTACTTTACCTCAAGCTATGAGTGCTCAGCTGTGTCCAGCTCTTTGCAACCCCAAGGACTGCAGCCCACAGACCTCCTCTGTCTATGGGATTCTCCAGGCAAGACTGAATCATGTCAATGTATGGCAAAAATCACTACAATATTGTGAAATAATTAGCCTCCAACTAATAAAAATAAATGAAAAAAAAAAAAAGAATACCAGAGCGGATTGCCATTTCCTTCTCCAGGGGATATTCCCCACCCAGCAATCAAACCTGTGTCTCCTGCATGGCGTGCAGATTCTCTACCACAGAGTCACCGGGAAGCCTACTATACCCACCTCAGGCTATAGTAATCAAAATAGTATGGTGTGAGAAAAACGGCCAGATAGACCAATGGAACAGAATTGAGAGCCCAGGAATAAACTGACCATACAAGGGCAATTAATTTACAACCAAAAAGAGGAAAGAACATACCCAGAAAGGAGTCTCTTCTAAAAGTGGCATTGGGAAAACCAAACTACCACATCCAAAGGAATGAACGAGCCTACTCTCTCACACCACTCATGAACATAAGCTTAGAAGGGGTTAAAGACTGAACGGAAGACCTGAAGCCATAAAACTCCTGGAAGAAAACATAGATGATGTTCTATTTGACCTCGGTCTTAGCAATATGTTTTTGGATCTGTCTCCTCAGGCAAGGGAAACAAAGCAAAAGTATACTGATGAAACTACACCAGACCAGAAAGCCTTTGAACAGTGAAGAAAACTAGGAGAAAAAGGTAACCCACGGAATGGGAGAAGATATTTGCCAATGATCTATCTGGTAAAGAGTTAGTGTTCAAATTACATAAGGAAATCATACAACTCAATTAAAAAAGAAAACAACTGGTTTACAAATGGGCAAGGGTCATGAATTGACATTTTTTCAAAGAAGACATACAAATAGGTGATAGGTACATGAAAAAATGTTCAACATCATCATTCATCAGGAAAACGCAAATGCAAACCACAATGAGCTACCACCTCGTATCTGTCAGAATGACTATCATCAAAAAGATAGCAAATACTGGTGAGGATATGGAGAAAACAGAAACCTTGTATGCTGTTGGTGGGAATGTAAATTGGTGCAGCCATTGTGGAAAACAGTATAGAGATGCCTCAGAAATGAAAAATAAAAATACCATACAGTTCAGTAATTCTGAGTATTTAAAAAACACAAAAACGCTAATTTGAAAAGACATATGCTCCTCTCTGTTCACTGCAGCCAAGATATAGAAGCAACCTAAATGCCCTTCCATAGATGAATGATTAAAGAAGATGTGGTACACACATATATATATAGGAATATTACCCAATCATAAAAAAATAGTGAAATTTTGTTATGTGTGACAACATGGATGGTGCTAGAGGGTACTATGTTTAGTGAAATTAGTCACACAGAGAAAGACAAACATTGTATGACCTCACTCCTATGTGGAACCTTAAAAACAAACCAAACCAAAACAAAGACAAAATGGAAACAGATGAACTGACGGTTACAAGAGAGGAATGTGAAAAGGGTGAAGAGGGTTAAGAGATACTAACTTCCAGTTATAATAAGTCAGGAGGATACAATATACAGAGTAGGAAATATAGTCAATGTGTTATGATAATTTGGTATGGTGACAGATAGTTACTAGACTTTTCATGGTGACACTCTCCTAATGTATTTGATTGTGAAATCACTATGTTGTACTCCTGAAACATAATACTGCATAACAACTATACAGTAGTAAAAAACAGAGGATTAACAAAGACAAGGCTAGTTCTTTGAAAAGATACTACTATTCAGAAACTGTAAAGAATGATAACAGAAAAAATAGAATCACATAAGTAATATCAGGAATGAAAAAGAATCATAGCTACAAATCTTGCAGAATATTAAGAACAAGTTTCTGACAAAATTTGAAAACATAGGGCAAACTGGATAAATGCTGAGATAGGCGTAATTTATCATAACAAACTTAAGACAAAACTTAAAATGTGACTATAGATCAGCCTATAACAATAAAAGAAAATGAATATTTACAAAGAAAATATTGGAGAAGGAAATGGCAACCCACCCCAGTATTTTCGCCTGGAGAATTCCATGGGCAGAGAAACCTGGAAGGCTTCAGTCCATAGGGTCGCAAAGAGTCGGATGTGATTGAGCAACTAACGCAAAGAAAACATTCTCACAGGAAAGTCTCTAGACTTAAATGCCTTCACTGAGTTCTGTCAAATATTCAAGAAGTAAAATTTTACTAAAATTAATTATTATTTAATTAAAATGAAATCATTTAAAAAGAACAAAATTCTAATTTTATATAAATGCTTTCTGAGAATAGAAAGAGAGCATGTGACCCCCAACTTATTCTACAATGTTAGCATAACCAGAATATATACACAAGGGCAGTATAAGAAAATAAAAATAGAGGTCTATAATATGTGTAAACCTAGATGCAGAAATCCTAAAGAAGTATTAACAATTGAATTCAGTGATGTATCATCTCACACCTATCAGAGTGGCCATCATCAAAAAAACAGGAAATAAATGTTGGCAAGGATATGGAGAAAAGGGAACTCTTATACACTGTTGATGGGGATATAAATTAATGAAACTACTATGGATAACAGTATGAAAGTTCCAAAAACTAAAAATAGAACTACCATATGATCCAGCAATCCCACTCCTGGGTATATTTCCAAAATAACAAAAACAATAATTCGAAAAGATCCATGCGCCTCAATCAATGCTCATAGCAACATTGCTTACAGTTGCCAAGATATGGAAGCAACCTAAGTATCCGTCAACAGAAGAATGGATAAAGAACATGTGGTAAAACTGTACAAGTGAATACTATTCAGCAATTAGAAAGAATGAAATTTTGCAGCAACATGGATGAGTTTGGAGGGCATTATCTAAGCGAAATAAGTCAGACAGAGAACAACAAATAGTGTATGATATCACTTTTATGTGGAATCTAAATAAATACAACAAACTAATGAATATTTTTTTTTAAAAGAAGCAGACTCAGATACAAAGAAAAAATTAGTGGTTATCAACAGGGAGAGAGAAGAGTATAGGATGACACAGGGGTAAAGGATTAAGAACTAAAAACTATTAGATATAAAAAAGCTACAAGGATATATTGCAATATATACATACACATGTATATATATGTAATTAATTTTGTTATAAGTTGTATATATACAAGATTATGCAGATTGGTTTAATATTAGAAAATTAATCAATGTACAAGAATGTTCATAAAAGCACTGTGAATAATGTAAAATAACTTGGAGCACCCTCAAATGTTCTTCCAAGTGAGAATAAACAAATTATGCTATATTCACACAATATATTGCATTCAGTAGTCCAAAAAGATAATTATATATACATGCAATATATGGGTAAACTTAAGCAACAAAATATTATGTGAAAAAGTGTCACCATGATATCTTTTTTATACAAATAAAAAAGATATAAAATGTTTTAAAAAGAAAATAAAAGATTTCACAATTATTTTTTGCTTGGGTGGACAAGGGGGGATATGGAAGCAGGTCTTGTAAGTAAATGTCAATTTTTGTGAGTGAAACAGTGTTGCTTTTCATGGCAGTGCTACACAAACTTAATATATTATTACAAATAGTCAATTAAAATAATTATGTAAATACCTAAGGTGAGCATGAAAGAGCCAGAGATGTTAGTGTCCTGACTCAAGAATTATGATTAATCTAATTCTGTGTACTTGAGGTTCAAAGGGAAAGAACATAAGAAAATCAATCAGTGTAATGGATCACATTAACTAAAAAATATATAATCAAATGATTATCTTCAGAAGTGCAGAAAATCATTTTATGAAATTCAACATCCATACATAATATAGTTCTAAGTAAACTAAGAATAGAAAAAAATTTATTAATCTAATAAAGGCAAAGTACAAATAAGCCTACTGCAATTATCATACTTAATAAAGTTGTTATTGAAATCAAGAACAACTCTTCTAACTTCTACTCAAGTGCTGCACTGGTGGCTTTAGTCATCAAAGAAAGGCACAAAAAAGATATAAAAGGTGTAAGGACTGAAAAAAGTAAACATAAAAACTATTGTTGTTCATGAAAACCCAGATAACTTGCATACAAATCATTAAAATTTACCAAGAGAATTTATTAAGCTTGATGGATACAAAGTGGACACAAAATCAATATATAAAATCTAGTTTTATTCCATGTACAGCAAAAAAAATCAAATGAAACTATCAAAAAGACCATAATTTACAGTAGTATCCAAAAATATGAAGTGCCTTGTAATATATCAAAATTGTGTTATTTACTGAGAAACATTTTTAAAAGACCCAAGTAAAGGAAAATGTATCCATGTTCAAGAAATGGAATTCAAAATGGTCACAATGTGAATTCTTCACAGATTGATCTACAGTTTTAGTGAAAAGTTAAAGTCGCTCAGTCATTTGACTCTTTGCGATCCCATGGACTGTAGCCTGCCAGGCTCCTCTATCCATGGAATTATCCAGGCAAGAATACGGGAGTGGGTAGCCGTTCCCTTCTCCAGGGAATCCAGGGACTGAACCGAGGTCTCCTGCATTGCAGGCAGATTCTCTACCATCTAAGCCACAAATCTCAGTTTTGGTGGGAAGCAGAGAACTGACACATGAATTTAAGTCAAGACACTCACCAAGGCATGTTTAAGTCTTACAAACATGATTATGAGTGAAAGAAGGAAAATATAGAGCATGATTACATAAATCTTAAAAAGGGAAAGAACTAAATCAGATTATTTAGAAATTCATGTGTGATTGGTAAACTATTATTTTTTTAAGCAAGGGAATAAAATTCAAATAGTGGTTAACTTGGCTGTGGAGGGAAGAAGATAAGGAGGCTTTAACATGAAACAATCATTGGTGGGCCTCTGGGACATTGATATTATTATTTTTTTTTTCTTGACTTAGTAGAGGATACACAGGTGATCACTTTATAATTACTCACTATATAATATATTATGTTTAAGTCTTTTTCTCTGGGTGTGTTTTATTTCATAATTTTAAAGAAAAAAAGGTTTTAAGTGCTCCAGGCAGAGGGGATAAAATGTATAAAGATACAAAGGCAAGTGATAGTATCAAGTCATATGGAAATCAAAGACATTCATTATGGCTAGAGGGAACAGTGTCAAGAGAGTTGCAGGTGGGAAGTGACAAGGGATGAAGCTAGAGTCAAACATAAGTTTCATAAAATTGACTTTGAAATCCTGGTATAGTCTGAAGTCAAGAAACCTCCAGCTCCATTTTTATTACCACTGCTTTGGCTACTTGGGGTCTTTTGTGTTTCCATACAAATTGTGAAAGTTTTTGTCTTAGTTCTGTGAAAAATGCCATTGGTGATTTGATAAGGATTGCATGGAATCTATAGATTACCATGGTAGTATATTCATATTTATTTATTTTTATTTTTATTTATTTTTATTTTTTTATTCATATTTATAATATTAATTATTCCAATACAAAAATATGGTGTATCTTTCCATCTGTTTGTGTCATCTCCAGTTTCTTCTTACAGTTTTCAGTGTAAAGGTCTTTTGTCTCCTTAGGTAGGTTTATTCCAAGGTATCTTATTCTTTTGGATGCTATGGGGTACCCATGTAAAGGGAATTGTTTCCTTGATTTCTCTGATATTTTGCTATCAGTGTATCAAAATGCAACAGATTTCTATAAATTGACTTTGTATTCTGCAACTTTACAGAATTCATTTATTAGTTCAAATAGTTTTTTGGTGTTGTCTTTAGGATTCTCTATGAATAGCATCACGTCATCTGCAAACAGTGACAGTTTTACTTTTCTTTTTTGATTTGTATTCCTTTTATTTCTTTTTCTCCCCTGATTGCCACTCCAAAACTATGTTGAATAACTGTGGTGAAAATGGACTTTCTTGCCTTGTTCCTTATCTTAGAGGGAATGTGCTTTCAGGTTTTCACTGTTGAGAATGGTGTTTGTTAACTGTGGTTTGTCATACACCGCCTTTATTATGTTAAATTCCCTTTATTCCCACTTTGTGGAGAGCTTTTATTATAAACGGGTGTTGAATTTTGTCAAAAGCTTTTTCTGCATCTACTGAGATGATCATATGGTTTTTATTCTTCAGTTTGTTACTATGGTGTATCACATTGATTGATTTATGGATACTGAGGAAATCTTACATCCTTTGGATAAATCCCTCTTGATCATGGTGGATGATCATTTCAGTATATTATTGGATTCAGTTTGAAATCTTATTAAAATTTTTGGAAGTTATCATAAGTGCCATATTAAATGGAAGCCACTGAAAGGCTTTAAACAAAATAGACATTTTATTCTGGCTTTTGAGTGAGGAATGGATTAAGAGTGAGCAAAGATATTGGCAGGAAGGCGAGTTAGGTAGTATTTCAGAAGAAAAAGGGTGACGATCTGAACTAGGGAAATAGCAGAAAGGATAGCAAATACTGGGCAGATTCCACAGCTACAAAAAGGAAGAATTTTGGGGACTTGATGAATTATTGGATATAGTGGTGATGAGTAGAAAAATAAAAGTAAATTGATGATAGTGCCATTCTGATACAGAAAGAGAGAGAATGAGAGAGACAGAAAGACAGGAGGTGGGCTGGAAGAGAGGAGAAAAGAGCAGAATAGAATAGAAAGTTCCCTTTGGGAGACTCTGGGATATTAAAATTGAGATATTCAGTAAGCAACAGCGTTAATCACACATTTGGTGCATATTTATTGGACGTCTACTGTTCCAGGCACTGAGAATATAAAAGTGAAACAATAGAGGTTCTGCTCTAATGATTCTTTCATAAATCTGAATCTCAGGTAAAACCCAGGTGGAGAGAAACTGGAGCCATCATTTGCTTTATACTTTGTATTTTGGGAATATGAAAATTAATAGTGAGTGAAAGTAAATATTTCTAGAAAACCATACCATGTGATTCAGTAAACTGGACAAACAGCAAACTGAAAGACTAATTATAATAGGACAAGATGGCATAATTAACTTGAAACCAATTTAACCTGATCGTTATTCAAAAGCAGGAATGAGTGTCAGCTCCTCTACTTACTCACTATATGATATCAAACAATTCACGGACCAGACCACTCTTGTTTACTCATGTACAAGTGTTGAAAGTGTTATTTGCTTAGTTGTGTTTGACTCTTTGCGATCCCATGGCCTGTAGCCTGCCAGGCTCCTCTGTCCATGGGATTCCACAGGCAAGAACACTGGAGTGGGTTGCCATTTCCTACCCCAGGGGATCTTCCTGACCCACAGGTTGAACCAGCTGTCCCACATTGCAGGCAAATTCTTTACCACATCAGCCATCAGGAATGCCCTCATTTATGAAACTTGTACATTACTACTCTCCAGAATTGATGTGGTGATTCAATTAGGCAGCATAAAAACACCTTGCTCAGGTCAGAAGAGTGCCTTGACACCAAATCTAAATCTAGAATGACAATTATAGGGTGCTTTTAGATGATGTATGGAAAAGCATATCACTGGCACACACATGAAGCTGCAGAGTTAAGAGCTCACAAAATTAAACAAATGAGGATTTTTAAAATGTAAAATTAGTCTGGTTTATGTTAACCTTAGAAGTAAACATTTCCACTAATTTATGAAATTATTGTGTGTTGAATGTGGCTCCATATTAAAAGCACTGAAATAAAGAGCAACATTTCCCCCAATGCTCACACATATAATTACAATACACTTTTTTCAGTGTAGTGAACATTTGTTAGGTGTTGAAACACTAATTGTAGTTCCCAAAGAAAATCTTCTAAACAGTGCAGTTGCTGGATATAGAAGCATATCTATGGTCTCTACCAACTTTACAAGGCAGGAGGCAGAAGTGTGGGAAAGGCTCCCAGGGACTAGGAGGAGTCAAAAGATGGTGTCTAAAAAGTGAAAAATGGGAGATGGAGTAATCTGGAAGTGAGCCACTCTAGAATCCCTATGCAATGTGCATGAACTGTGTGATATGCCTTTCCTCTAGCACAGTACATTCATCTGAGCTCAGTAAGTCCATGTCCCTCTCTCACTACTATGTACTAGGAGCGATGACCTTGTCTCAACCTATGAGAAGTCAGGGTGGTGCTGCTCCAATCACTCATAAATACAGAGTTTGGGTTTTTTCTTTTATTTGGTATTGATTTGTTTAAGGTAGAATGGTCTATATAAGCTAGGATGTCTCACTAATATCTCCAACATGATGTTCAATGGGCATCTCAACTTGACGTTTAATACTGTATTGCTCACTTCCAAAAACTCTGGAAGTAACATTTCTTTTTCTTTCTCTGATCCTCAGCTTATTTGACATAATAACTTCAATGTTTGAAAGACACCTATCTAAAGAGAAATCTTGATTCTCCTCTCCAAATTGCTTCTCTGCCAATTTCCCATCTCTAAATGGTATCATTATCTGCCCAGGTGCTCGAGGATACAAGTTACAAGTCGTCTTGGATCATCTCTCTCTGTGCCTCCTCATGTCTGTTTTTCCTCCAAGATGTATTCTGAATCTATGAACATCTCTCTATCTCTATCACCACCTTCTTTGGTGCAAGCCAATATCAGGTCTTGCCCAGGTCACTGTTTTTCATATTACCTTCCTACAATTCATTGTCTACAGAGTAACTAGAATGACTATTTTTAAATATTGACTGAAACTTCACAGTGGCCTTCTGACCCTCAGACTCCAAACCACATCTTGTCCACTACTGCCTGTTGGGGTTATGTAACTTTGAAGGACTCTCCACAACCTTTTCTCTCCCTGCAAGCCTCACTGGGTTTTTTCTATTTTTAGAACAGGGCATGCTTGTTCCTATCTCAGGGCTTTGGCATGACCCATTTCCTATGCATGGAATGCTTTCTCCTGATCTTCATATGGCTGGCTCCTTCTTGTCACTAAGTTCTCTAATTAAGGACCCATGGGAATTTCCCTAATGATACAGTGCAAAGTGGCCTCTTTGGGTCATCACCCTGTTTTGTCTTCGTTATGGCAAAAACCATTATGGGTTTTTTAGTTATTTGCTTGCTTGTTCGGTTTTACCCGTATAACTTCACCTTACTGCAGGTTTACCAGGTACCTTATCTGATTTTTCTCGTATCGGTTCAGTTTCTAAAACAGTTACTGACATATAACAGGTAATAAATATTTACCAAATTAATAAATGACCTCCCCATGTCTGATATGTCTGCAAATCTTTAACAGTTTTCCTTCCAAAATACATCTTGCATCAAGCTATATCTTTTCACCTCAGCTGCTCCCTGAGAAGCCACCACTGTCTCTCTTAAGGATGCCTGTAATGTCCTTTTAATTGGTCTCTTTCTTTCCTTTAGCAGCTAGGGAAATCTTTACAAATATAAATGAAATCATATTGTGCATCTGTTTAAAAGTGTCTAGTGACTTTCCATCTCCCTTAGAACAAAATCTTAACACCTAAACTGATTCAGGCTCTGACTGCCCACTAGGACTCCCATATCATTACCTTGCCCATTCCAGTTTCTGGTTTTTGTCTCTCCTTAACCTGACTAGTCAATAAAACTTTCCGAAAGTCAGGTTCTTCAGCTGTAAAATCAGTGTTTCTGAAAAGGCATAAGAAGCTTCACAAAGCTTCACAATTATTTACTGGACACCTGCCATATGTCAGAACCTTGCTGGGTCTTGGGAACAGAAATGTGAACAGGCTCAGTTGCTGCTTTGGAGATCAACATGTAAGTAAACAGACCACATGATGGTGCAAAGAAAGCTGTAACAGAGGGAAAGCTGGGTGACATGAGATCAAACAGAGCCCTGGAAGGTCTTGCCGAAGAGGAGACAATCCTTGAAAGGTCCTTTACAGGTTGCAAAGCACACCAGAGACACAAAGTATGTATGTTAGATTTACTGTTCAAATATAGGTGGAAGTAAAAGGTTTGTTTTCAGGAAAGTTTGCTCTTCCTTAACACATGGTTTTTCCAGTAGTCATGTATGGATGTGAGAGTTGGACTATAAAGAAAGCTGAGCACCGAAGAATTGATGCTTTTTGAACAGTGGTATTGGAGAAGACTTTTGCAAGTCCCTTGGACTGCAAGGAGATCCAACCAGTCCATCTTAAAGGAGATCAGTCCTGGGTGTTCACTGGAAGGACTGATAATGAAGCTGAAACTCCAATACTTTGGCCATCTCATGCAAAGAGTTGACTCATTTGAAAAGACCCTGATGCTGGGAAAGATTGAGGGCAGGAGGCGAAGGGGACAGCAGAGGATGAGATGGTTGGATGGCACCACCAACTCAATGGACATGAGTTTGGGTAAACTCTGGGAGTTGGTGATGGACAGGGAGGCCTGGCGTGCTGCAGTCCATGGGGTTGCAAGGAGTCGGACACGACTGAGCAACTGAACTGAACTGAACTGAACACATGATTAGGCAGAAAAAGCTGTCTGAGTAACCTGAATTTCTAGCTAACTTGCAAAGCCATTTTGTTCCAACTTGTGAATATTTGAAAAATCTAATAATCCATTTCTTGCTTTCGTAAGTATAATAGACTAAATATGATTGAATCTTTTCTTCCATGGCTGCAAATAATAAAGTGCCCCAGGGTCATGTTTCTGCAAATCAACCATAGCTGTGCCTCTGTAATGCAAATGGTGAACATGTGGGAGATTAGACATGACATGGAATGAGCCAACGGCATCTAGACCTTAGAAACTGCCTTTGCAAAAATCTATGACATTAGATTATTTTTGTATTATTTAACTCTTTATTATTATTAATAAAATTCATTGGGGATTGGGATCAGTTGGGCTAATTTTTTATTATATGTATATTATGCATGTGCTAGGGCTGCCATACCAAAGTACTACAGACCAGCTGGCATGAAAACCAGAAATTTATTTTCTCTCAAGTCTGGAGCCCTGAAGTTATTGGATGGCTTCTTCTGAGGCCTCTGTCCTTTATCTTCTCCCTGTGTCTTCACATGATCTACCCTATATGTATCTATGACTTAATTTCCTCTTCTAATAGGGACATAAGTCATATTGGAATATGGTCCATCCTAATGACTTAATTTAAACTTGATAACTATTTAAACTTAAATACTATTAATTACTTATAGTCAAATTTTGAGGTATTGGGGGTTAGTACTTCTAATATGAATTTGGAGAGATATATTCAGTCCATAAACATGTATATGATATATATATATATTATCTATTATCTACATGTATTATCTATATTATATATCTATGTTTTGAGTTCAGTATATATACTGATTTCACTGGAGTTTAAGTGAGGCAAACTCTCTGCACTTCAGGGCAGAAGAAAATCTATGATACTAAAGTATTAGTATCAGATACTAAAGTATTAATCAGACATGACTGAGCTCTGAACTGAACTGATCATACTAAAGCCAGAGGGTCTGTTGGTTGCCTTTATAACTTGTTCAGAAAGAAATAATTCATTCTATTTATGCTACAACTCCAGTACTTTGGCCACCTCATGTGAAGATTTGATTCATTGGAAAAGACCCTGATGCTGGGAGGGATTGGGGGCAGGAGGAGAAGGGGACGACAGAGGATGAGATGGCTGGATGGCATCACCGACTCAATGGGCATGAGTTTGAGTAAACTCCAGGAGTTGGTGATGGACAGGGAGGCCTGGCGAGCTGCGAATCATGGGGTCACAAAGAGTCAAGACACGACTGAGCGACTGAACTGAACTGAACTGAAGGGCATTTCCAGTAATCTTTATCTCTGCCCTCCATCCTGTTCTTATCCAGAAACAGAGCCCATATCTTAGCCCAATGCCCACCAACATGGAGGAGATGACCACGGTATCCTAACAAACTACAGTAAGTGTATAAGGGCAAGTTCTGAGCCAACACTGGCAGTGATTCCACGTGACTCTGGGAAAATGTGGAGGCTCCCCCAAAGGACAAAAGGACTTCTTGAAGGGGGCTACATCATATTCTTCTATTTCTTTGTTTAAACATGTAGAGCACTGTATAGACATCGAATGTATATGTACCATGATTGTTGTTGTTCAGTCACTTAGTTGTGTCCGACTCTTTGTGACCCTCATGGACTGCAGGACACCAGACTTCCCTGTCCTTCACTATCTCCAGGAGTTTGCTCAGACTCATATCCATTGAGTCAATGATGCCATCCAGCTATCTCATCTTCTGTCATCTCCTTCTCCTCCTGCCCTCAATCTTTCCCAGCACCAGGGTCTTTTCCAATGAATCAATTCTTTTTATCAGGTGCCAAAGTATTCAGCTTCAGCTTCCACATCAGTCCTTCCAATGAATATTCAGGATTGATTTCCTTTAGCATTGACTGATTTGATCTCTTTGCCATTCAGGGAACTCTCAAAGCACCATGATAAGGTGAAACAAACATGAGTATGTGTTTTTAAAACTGTTTTTATGACATTAGTTAGAAGCCTGAGTTTCTTCCTGTGTATAACAAGGATAATAACATCTAGCTCATTGGGTTTCACAAAAGTTAAGTGTGATAATATATTTAAAACAGCAACTGCAGTACTGTCTCGGAGATATTAGTATCCTTTCTCCTTCTCCCAATCCAGTCCAGTAAATTCAATCCACTGTGGACACAATTTTGTTAAAGACTATTGCTGCAGTGTAGATAAATAATCAGGGATCACTTAACTGGAGTCTTCTACAGCAAGGACAGATTTACTATAAGCAATGATGCTAAGTGAGCAATTCATTAACCTCAGAGACCTTCAGTTGGCACCACAATATTTTGCATAAAAAATTACACCATGGTAAAATCACTGATGAGGATATTTATATACTAAAATTGCTTTAAGGGTAACAAATAATAAACTGTCTTCATGTAACATTTGTGTGAAACTAGAATCCAGCTGAAGAGTATAGGATTTATATACACACACAAACACACACACAGACACATACATACCTTGTACAAAAGAAAATATAAACTCATTTATTCATGAGGATTAAAAAAAACAGACACTAAATTGCTGTTGATAGTTTCAACCTTGGCAACGTTCTGTTCTTTTAATTCCAGTAACTCTATTGCTGCACTATTTTTGCAATGCAACTGGGGTAATTCAAATGTACGCCAAGTACATTTTAATGCGGTTTCATGGCAGTGTTTTGGCCTGTCACTTCCTTTCTCTGATACTCAAATTTCATTTCATTAAGTACTAAGTTGCTTCACAATACAAGAGAATCTCAGCCAGCATTTCAGAAGTGTGAGGGGAAACCTAAAAGTGGTGTGCTCTTTCTCATTTGAGCAAAGTATTTTTCTTTCAACATACAGTTCCTGTTCCCTTCCCTCCCGCATATTTAGCACTCCACACCAAGACACATGGCAATGCTGTGCTGAGAGCGTACAGCATGCAGTGATTCTGCTTCTTCAGAGCTGCAGATGTGAATGAAACATGCACATCCTGGGGCATTGAGCTCAGCATTCCCATCCCTTATGGATGCAGGGAAGATGGAAGCCTGGTGGTCCGGGTGGCTGCTCTGCCCTAAGCTTCTCTGGAAGACCATGTTGGGGAGACATGACCTGGGAGAGCTGAGAAAGACTGAAATGCAGTGAGCCTGTGGAGAACAAAGCTATGGGGATGTTTTTTAAATTCTCCACTTCTCCGACAATGACAGCTGCACTCATTGATTTATCTTAGGGAATCACATAGCCTCTGGCATGGTTTGGTTACTAAAAGAATATTCAGCAGAAAGGCCAGCTTCACAAAGGGACTGGGGGATCACACTTACACAGTAGGGTTTCAGAAGCAAAAATGAAGCTGCCAGTGACTTCCAAATCCTACTTCACATGCCTTCTAATACTTGAAATTTTGCCAAAGGAAATTTCCTTTTAGCTTAAGACTTTATTAAAAAAACAAATATTTCTAAAAATAATTACTGATTCTTGGCTGCCCGTTGTTCTTGACGTGGCACAGATGAAGCAGCGTAGAGAAAGGTGGTCAAAGAGTATGTAGATTTGAGGCAGATGGAAAAAGAGTCCGATGTAAAGTATTGTACTTTCTGGGTTCTCAGGTAGATTGACTGTCTGCAATGCGGGAGACCTGGGTTCAATTCCTGGGTTGGGAAGATCCCCTGGGAGGAGGGCGTGGCAACCCGCTCCAGTATTCTTGTCTGGAGAATCCCCGTGGATAGAGGAGCCTGGCAGGCTACAGTCCATGGTGTTGCAAAGAGTCGGACATGACTGAGCGACTAAGCACAGCAGAGCACAGGCAGACTGACAATGATTGAAATCCATAAAGGCTAAGACTGACTTTATCTAGTTGTGTAGAATAAAGATGATATTGCATGAATCAATAATAAAACTGTCATAGACCAAGGACTATGATCAATTCAATATATGTTCATATGTGTCTGCCTGTGAGTATACATATGTGTGGGTTTAGGTGCATCTGTGTGTGCAAAGAATGTGTGGGCACCTAAGTGTGTGTGCATGTGTGTGCACATGCAGGGGTGTTGTACTTGTGTACGTAATGTATAAGGGAGTTAAGGCAAAGGCAGGTAATAGATTTCAGAATGAAGTTGCAGGTATTTTCCTTGCACAAGAAGAAAAGCAAAAGGGGTAGGTCATGGGGAGAAGAATATTTATCAAAAACAGATGAACACTAAGCTTTGTAAACAGTACAAATTTAGTAAGATGCAAGGGAGGTGTGCTGACAGCCAGGGTGATGGATCACATCCCAGGAAGTCCTCATCTTCTGAAAAGGCCCAACCAACTGGCAGGGTGAGGGAGGCAATCATACCGAGAAGCTTCTCAGTATTTCTTTCTGAGCTAGTTAAAGTTGTGGGAAACTCATGGTTTGTGAGGAAGGGAGCACTTTGGATACCGAGTGCCGATTCATGGTGATGTATGGCAAAAAGCATCACAATATTGTAAAGTGATTATCTTCTAATTAAAAAAATTTTAAGAGTGGCATATTCTTAGCAGCAAAGTAAGTGCCAAGTTGGAGAAAAACAGAATATTTTAATAGCCTTTGTTTGGAACCATGTATAAAACATAGGTAAATATTCATTTTGGTGGTAAGAAAGACACTGAAATTCAACGTGTTTTTTAAAAATGCATAAAAACTGAAGGACCAAGTTCCAAATGATGGTCCAGGTAGACCCCCCCCCATGAGGAGAGAAGGTCTGGGGTGGAGACTGAGAGTTCTTTAACACAGCTGAAGGGCCCAAGAAGTCATCTACAGGAATGCTGGCATTATAATGCTGGAATAAGGAGAATTTAGTATAAAGAAATTCCTAGGAGTGGCCCAGGGACTGGGGACTAAATGAAAGTTCAAGGAGAATTTTCAAATTTGCAGTTCATGACTTTTCCCCAAAGTTCATAGTTTCGGCACCTTCTTGGATCCACAACCACCACACATGATTTACAGAATAAAGTATTCTGAAAAGATTTAAATTCCTAGGAAGTGTAGCATAGGGCATGCACGCAAGGCCAGGGCAGAGATGCAGTGAGGATTATATTCTGAAACTATGGAGGTTTCCCTGGAGTCTCAGACAGTAAAAGAATCTGCCTGCAATGTGGGAGATATGGGTTCGATCCCTGGGTCAGGGAAGATTCCCTGGGGAAGGGAATGGCAGCCCATTCCAGTATTCTTGCCTGGAGAATTCCATGGACAGAGGAGCCTAGAGGGCTACAGTCCATGGGGCTGCAAAGAGTCAGACACGACTGAGCGACTAACATTGACTGATTAAGCCAATATACTTTAATCCTCGGCATCCTTGGCAATTCCTGGTTTCTATTATCTCAGGGCTCCTCTATAAAGAGCCCTGGTTGTCTTGAACAGAGGAGTAGAGATAATACAGGATGGATACAATATGAATGGAAATAGGAGAAACTGGCTTTTCCAGCCGTGAGTATTAGAAGTAAAAGAAAGATAGAAGACCGATGAAAAGACCAGACAGCAAGTATCCTACCCCCCTATACAACCAGGGTCCACTTTAAGGAGGAAGCAGTGATGTGTAGAAATGACCACATAAAAAAGAAAGTACTCAAGCACATCAGGGTTTCCCTGGCTGTAGTCCAAGGAAAGTGGCAGGTCTTTCTTACAAAAGAATGCTGTTACAGCTTTCGGACACCATAGAGGGGTAGGACTATGTACAAGAGATTAAACCTGCTCCAAATACCTCCTGGAGAGGACAGCACAGGCCTGCAATCAAGACAAAGGGGCTGTTGAGACTTGAGTGGGAAAGAGCACATGGAATCCCTAAGTAGAAAAAGACTTAAAAGGTCAGACAGAATTAATCGTATGTCAGTCATCTCTGTCCACAGATAAAGCTAAATCAGCAACTCTACTGTGGAGATCAGCAGATACAGAGCGTTTCCTCTCCTCTATCATCAAGTGAAGCAAGAAAGTCTAGAGGGGAAAGGAGATCTGAAAAAATTAAACATTAACCCCAAACAGACAGACTTTTAAGTAAGAGTGAGTCCTCTAAAAGTGACCATTTAGATTCAAAGCCTCAGAAGTATCATTACTTAGTAATTAAAAAAATTTTTATGATCTCCAAAACCTATAAATCCTAGTAACTGGAAGCAGACTTATAAGGAAGGCATGATAGAGATCACAATATATTCTAACTTCTTTACCTACCTATAACATATATATGTTCGAGATAGCTCTACATTGAGATGGGAATGAGATCAGTAAATAAAACAGAAAGTCCATAATTAGAATCTTACTGTAAGGCTAGAACACTGGCCATATGAAGCCTGTGGCTGCTACAGCCAGGAGGTCATCCAGAAGAGGCATCTTCTCCCATAAACAACTGAGTTTACTTAACAATTTTGTAGAAGGCCCCTCAAAATATTAGAAAAGGAGATAAATGGTCTTTTCTTCTTTCTGATCTTATGATGATACAGTGTTTAAAAACTAAGCCCAAGTAAATATAAAATGTTTTTAACAGGACAGCATTTTAGAGATGTATGGGGTCAATCTATATGCTACCAACATGGCTCATCACTGATGACGTTAAGCTTGAACACAGAACTGGGGCTATGTTTGCCAGAGTTTTCTACTGGCAGGTGACTTTTTTCACCCATTTCTTACTTTATCCTTTGGAAGCAAGACAAAAACTTTGGCCTGCATTCAATGAGTGAGCAGTTGAGCTTCACTATCTTGAAGGAAGGAGTTTCTCCATAAATTATTTAGAATTCTTCTACATGGGAGACTTCTATCTTCTTCTTCAGTTATTTATTCAATCACTTGCTTGCTGGCTTAGTTGCTCAGTTGTGTCTGACTCTTTGTGACCCTACGAACTGTAGCCTGCCAGGCTCCTCTCTCCATGGGATTTTTCAGGCAGGGATACCGGAGTGGGTTGCCATGCTCACCTCCAAGGGATCTTCCCAACTCAGGGATCGAACTCATGATTCCAGTTTCTCCTGGACTGCAGGTGGATTCTTCACCCACTGAGTCATTGGGGAAACCCATTCAATCATTTATGTCTATTCAATATTGGTATGGACTCATGAATACTTATTTGATACTTTGAATCATAACTCAGTACTATTTCATTTATTTTGCTGATCAAATTATTCTAACTTTGGTCATTAGAAGCTCTTTCAAATTGACTCATGAGTCCCTTTGACATGCCTCTTATTTTGTTTTTACTTCCTTAACTTCTGGTTCCCAGGGCTTCCCAGGTGGCTCAGATGGTAAAAGTGTCTGCCTGCATTGCGGGAGACGTGGGTTCGATCCCTGGGTCAGGAAGAGCCCCTGGAGAAGGAAATGGCAACCCACTCCAGTATTCTTGCCTGGAAAATTCCATGGACGGAGGAGCCTGGTAGGCTACAATCCATGGGGTCTCAAAGAGTCGGACACCACTGAGTGACTTCACTTTCAGTTTAACTTTAAATTCTGGTATACTTCAAGATACTCTAGGATCACTTTACATATTATCTGACCCAGATCTAGGGTCGACCATTTCTCCAAAGTAACCTGATTTCTTTCATTGAAGAGCAACATTAAAAACCAAGACTTGGTCCCTCGATGTACTTTTTGCTACCAGAGTGTCATTCTGCTTAAGCCCTCTCAGTGTACAGAACAGGAAATATATGTATATATTCCAACCCATATATACAAATGTACCTAAAATTATTTCTGTAAGTATACATCTGTCTTTATATTAAGCTAAACATGAATTTATACTGACATTTCTGACTCTAATCTAGTACTACATTGCTCACTGTAATCTCACCCACCCACCTTGCTTATTCCTAACTTTCCAATTCCACAGTTAGAAATCCGCTGAAAACCATGCACCATTCATTTATTCATTGATCAACCCCAGTATGCATGTGAAGCAGGCTCAGAATTACTAACCCATATCCCCATGAGAAATAATTTTACCAAATAAGTAGTTATTTATCTCTAGCTCCTTTTTTCTTGGTTTTTCAGTTCCCAATCAAAACAGTTTCCCACATTTACTTAGATCAGCATCTTTTTTATTCATCTCCACCTTTCATGTCATTAAATATCCTGCCAAAGCACAGCTTTTAATGGCTGGATAGTTTTCCATAAAATAGGCATGATAAAATGAACATTTCCTTACAATATTACTTGGAGTTGCTTTAATCAATATCCTGAACTCTTCATGTCTGTCCATACACATAGATAAGCTTAGATAAGGAAATCATCTACATAGAATGACAGAGTTTTAGAATCTCAAGAACTTTGGATATCATCTAGTTTATTCCTGCAATCAGTGCTGAATTATTCTCTCTCTCTGGCATATTTTCTGCAGAAATATTAAATTCACTATTTTCCAAGGAGAAGGTCCTTTGACTAGCTGTAATATTTAATATCTTCACACTTCTAGTGTCCCCTAGTAAAATGCTGCATTTTTACTATAGTTGTTAGTGCCAGCTTTTAGAACATCAACTGTAATCTTTATTTTCAACCTTGCAAATATGTTTTAAAGAAATGAAGTCCTTGAAATTCCTGAAGATAAAATAAGAAAAACAGCAATTGCCTTTTCATATAAACACTTCAGTGAAGGTTCTGTTAATACATCATGCTTTATTGGCATATTAAACTACATATTGTACATCTTCTTCTTGCTTAATTCCTATAATTGAGAACAAATGATATACAATTACACTAATTTAAACTACACAGAATGTTCTGATTATTACTATTGGCTTATATGACCTGTTACCTTAACATATCCAATCAATCATCAGCAAGTTCTTTTAGTCTAAATTATATCAATTAAAAAATAATATAGAGAAGCAATGTGAAATAGGAAACAAAAGTATATTAAACAAGGAACCAATAGTCCTGAGTGTTCATTGGCATAGAGATAATAATTTTGTTACCTTGACAGGTCACTGAACTGATTTTTATTTTGATTTCTTTGTCAATAATATGAGGGTATTAGAACAAAAGTAGATAAATTCAAAGGATTCTTGGACTTGTCTCTTTATTTATCAACCCAAATTCATTTGCAAGAAGAAAGAAAAGGTTACAACAATTTATTTGTGAAAATGTGACTAATAATTATTAACTGTGCTAAACGTCTTAAAATTTTGGATTAAGTGAGGATGCTCAGTGTGATTTTGTGCAAGTTCTGAAATCAGCCAGCCTGCACTTGAACCCTAGCTACACTACCTTTGTAAGACAGAGATTTTCTTTATAGTTCAGATAATGATGATAATTACCTTTCAGAGTGGTGGTGTGGATTAAATGAGACGATGACAGTGAACACCCAATCCTGGCCACATAGGAAACACTCAATACAGGATAATAATTTTGGAATAGATTTCTAAGGATATTTCAATAGTGAGGTAATAACAGAAAAGTTTATATGGTTGAAAGTATATAAAAAGGACTTGAAAAAGTGAAAGTCACTCAGTTATGTCTGACTCTTTGCGACCCTGTGGCTGGAGCTAATTTTCCTAGGGAGGTATGGGCTCCTGTATGGTTTATATATGGGCTTCCCTGGTGGCTCAGTGGTAAAGAATCTGCCTGCAATACAGGAGACCCAGATTCAATCTTTGGGTCAGGAAGATCTCCTGGAGGAGGAAATGGCAACCCCACTCCAGTATTCTTGACTGGGAAATCCCAAGTATAACAGAGCCTGGCAGGCTACAGTCCATGCAGTCACAAGAGTTGGACATGGCTTGGCGACAAAATCACCACTGTCATGGTTCATATATAATACTCTGGGTAGGATAATAGCTACTTAGAGGTCAAGACCAATCCTGGATCAATCACCACAGTCTGACAATAACTCAGACTCATAACTGGAAAAGTAATTGTAACCCTGTGCCAGACTCATTCAGAAGACTCCAGTTAGAAATATGGTGGCCTGAACCACAAAGAATCAGGCAGAATATCAAATAGAAAAGGTAAAAGGTCTCTGAATTGTACAAATGTCTGACAATTGCACAGGCTAGCAAAGTAATGCTCAAAACTCCAAGCCAGGCTTCAACAGTACATGAACCATGAACTTTAAGATGTTCAAGCTGGATTTAGGAAAGGCAAAGGAACCAGAGATCAAATTGCCAACAACTGTTGGATTGATAAAGCAAGAGAGTTCCAGATAAACATTTACTTCTGCTTTATTGACTATGCCAAAGACTTTGACTGTGTGGATCACCACAAACTGTGGAGAATTCTTCAAGAGATGGGAATACCAGACCACCTGACCTGGCTCTTGAGAAATCTGTATGCAGGTCAAGAAGCAACAGTTAGAACTAGACATGGAACAACAGATTGGTTCCAAATAGGAAAAGGAGTACGTGAAGGCTGTATATTGTCACCCTGCTTATTTAACTTATACGCAGAGTACATCATCAGAAATGCTGGACTGGATGAAGCACAAGCTGGAATCAAGATTGCTGGGAGAAATATCAATAACCTGAGGTATGCAAATGACACCACACTTATGGCAGAAAGTGAAAAAGAACTGAAGAGCCTCTTGATGAAAGTGAAAGAGGAGAGTGAAAAAGTTGGCTTAAAACTCAACATTCAGAAAACTAATAAGATCATGGCATCTGGTCCCATCAATTCATAGCAAATAGATGGGAAACAATGGAAACAGTGAGAGACTTCATTTTGGGGGGCTCCAAAATAACTGCAGATGGTGACTGCAGCCATGAAAGTAAAAGACTTTTGCTTCTTGGAAGAAAAGCTATGATCAACCTAGACAGCATATTTAAAAGCAGAGGCATTAGTTTGCCAACATAGGTTCATCTAGTCAAAGCTATGTTTTTTTTCAATAGTCATGTATGGATGTGAGAGTTGGACTATAAAGAAAGCTGAGTGCTGAAGAATTGATGCTTTTGAACTGTGGTGTTGGAGAAGACTCTTGAGAGTCCCTTGGACAGCAAGGAGATCCAACCAGTCCATCCTAAAGGAAATCGGTCCTGAATATTCACTGGAAGGACTGATGTTGAAGCTGAAACTCCAATACTTTGGCCATCTGATGCAAAGAACTGACTCACTGGAAAAGTCCCTGATGCTGGGAAAGATTAAAGGAGGGAGGAGAAGGGGATGACAAAGGATGAGATGGTTGGATGGCATCACCAACTCAGTGGACACGAATTTGGGGAAACTCCGGAAGTTGGTGATGGACAGGGAGGGCTGGCGTGCTGCAGTCCATGGGATCTCAAAGAGTCAGACATGACTGAGCGACTGAACTGAACTGAATGGAGGAGATGGTAGAGGATCACAGACCTGTATGTAGGATACCAGACTGTGTTTATGACATCTTCACATTCTGAAAATACCTTTTGTTTTAATGTTTTGTACTGGTCTTCTGGAACATTTTGGACTCATTAACCATGACAAAGAGAAATGAAAAATGTGTTTCTTATGCTTGGCCAAGGTTGTGGTGATGGTGGCAAGAATATAAATGAGAGAACCCCAAGGGAAGGGCAAGATCCCAAGGGACGAAACTGGGGCTACTTGTACAGATGAGCCCCCCTACACCAGGATGTCCTCATTCCAGGGCAATTCTCTGCTAAAAAAAATATAAGAAGGCCCTAGTTTTGTTTACCAAAGAAGATTGTACTCATTTATTCTGGCATCAGATACTGAACAAATGTTTATTAAATAGCCAGTAGGCCCTGGGAATACTGAGCAAAACAAAACATGATCCCTTCCTTGAACTCACAGTTGGAGGAACATTGTAAGAAAACCACAAAAAAATGCCAACTTTCTTAACATAAGTGGGAATAAAAGCCTAAATTGTAAATCCCTGTCTCTTGTTAGAGATTAGAGGCCTCTAATTATCTTCAACTCAACCCCCCAGGGACTCAGCATCAGGCCAACACTGTTGCTTGCCTGACTCTGAGTTTGGAGCCTAGTCATGGTCAACAGGCCTCTGGCAGTTCCTGAGAGACAACCTTACCCTTTCAGGTAAATTCATGTGTGTGTGTAACTCATGGGCTCAGTCACTATGCGTAGCTCACCCCAGTGCCTCTAAGGACTATGGACAGTTCCTGCTCTGAAACCCTGGCCCTATGACAAGATTATTCATATACAAAAAGTTTCTTTTTGCCAGATACCCATTTGGACGTGAGAATGCTAACTATTCCAATTTTGTCACGAGTACTCTTTTTTTCTTCTTGCTGAATCTTCCATGATCTGAAGGTTCTGGTTCTCTGTGCTTCTTCTTGACTTCTGCTTTCTTCAAGAGCCTGAGTAGATTCAATTTCCTCTGGGACTATTTCCGTGACAACCTTACTCCTCTTTTGTAATGTTCTATTTCCAAATGGAACTCATGCTCAGCATGAGATCATTTCTGTTGATGAACCATCTCATGTGACCTGCAATCACTGTATTAGCATTTTGATTTGTCCAAATCAACTGCATAGATCTTGGGAGCTGAAATCCAATACAAGTTTTCTCTCTCTTCCACAATTTGAGCCCAACATGGAATCTATTTTAGCAGCTTATTGAATGCTTGCTTAAAGTACTGCTGATTCTGAACTACATAAAACAAATATATGGACAGGTTTAAAGAAGATTGGCAGATAGCAGCATTTACTTCTCAAAAGTTCACTGAACCAAGCTGAAAATGTGTTATACTAAGAATACATTCAATTTCTAAATGTACATATTATAAGAAAATATTCATAATGTAATGTGCTATCTAAAGCTCATCAATCTTGAAAAAGTTCTATTCAATCTTCAAAGATTAATAAAAATATTTTATTTCAGCATCCATAAAAGAACATGCATCTAAAGAATTCTAAAGAGGTTTGACAAATAAATATATTGCATATTTCTGTAATGAGTACTAAACCAGATGAAAACAAAACAATCTTTTAATTTTTATTTTTTTATCTCCCCCTCTCTCTCTTCATACAAAGGACATTATTGAGACTATTGGTGAATATGGAATAAGGCCTATAAATAAAATATTGTATCAATGTTAATTTTCTGATTTTGACACCTGAACTATGTGAGAAAATATCCTTGTTTTAGGAAATAAAATATTACTCTTTCTTAAAAGAAAATAGTTTTAGGAAATACATAGAGTACTTGTCCTTTCCTGAAAGAAGGACATTCTCTAACATGACTATTGTCTAATTGTCCAAATCAGGAAGTTAATATCAATACATTATCCTTACCTAATTATATAGCAAGTGAGAAAGAATGATAGAGCAAATGATTTTAAAATTTGTCAGCTGAGGAACATGGATGAAAGGTATGCAGGAATTCTTTTTACTATTCTCACAATTTTGTAGGCTATAAATATTTCAAAATAAAAACATAAGATTTGTAATTCAAATCAGCAAAATATTTAAAGTATTGTTTATGTTGGACATGCTGTCTTAGTGGGTTTGCTATCACAAAATACCATAGACTGGCTTATAAACAGCAGAAATGTATTTCTCACAGCTCTGGAGTCTGGAGAGTCCAAGATCAAGACGCCCACAGATTCAGAGTCTGGGAAGAGCTTGCTTCCTGGCTCAATGCCAGTCAGCTTCTTGCATTGTCCTTACTTAGTGGAAGAGGTGAGGGAGCAATCTGGGGCCTCTTTATTAAGAGCACTAACCCCATTCATGAGGCCTCCACTCTCATGACCTAAACCCCTCTCAAAGATCTCCCTCCAAATGCCATCACACTGGCGATTAGGTTTCAACGTATGAGTTATGGAGAGACACAGGCATTCAGTTTATAATACATGCCCATGTAACATCTGTCTCCTACCTCTAAGCTCTCTTAACATTCTTATTTACCTCTTGAAGTATATTTTGTTCCAAATTTTGATGTGTCATTCAGGCATCCCAAATCTTTCCTCCCCAACCACACACATCCTCTGAAAATGAAAGCTCCTCAATCCATTTCTAAAACTCAGAAGTTTGTAAATACTAAAATACAAGACCCTGTACAAAGTGAGGGACCATGCAACACATATGTACTAATTTTAAAAATGAAGAGAAAGTGCTTTTCTAGAGTTTCATTCTTATTCTAAGTAACAATGAAAAGCATAGTCAAAGATACGGTTTTTCCAACAGTCATGTACAGAGGTAAGAGCTGGACTATAAAGAAGGCTGAGGCCCAAAGATGCTTTGATGCTTTCAGACTGTGGTGTTGGATAAGACTCTTGAGAGTCCCCTGGACAGCAAGGAGATCAAACTAGTTAATCCTAAAGGGAGTCAACCCTGAATATTCACTGGATGCTGAAGATCACTTTGGCCACCTCAGGTGAAGAGCCCACTCATTGGAAAAGATCCTGATTCTGGGAAAGATTGAGGGTGGGAGGAGAGGGGGCAACAGAAGATGGAATGGTTGGATGACATCACTGACTCAATGGACATGAGTTTGATCACACTCTGAAAGATAATGAAGGACAGGGAAGCCTGGCATGTTGCAGTACTTGGAATCACAAAGAGATGGACACAACTTAGCAGCTGAACAACAACAACAATCCTGGTATAAAGTTTTTTAAAATGACATTTTATATTTAAGAAAATAACATAATGTCTAGTACCCATATGCAAAAGTTCCCCTTCCTTATCTGAATCAAAGAATGTTTAAAAAGTCAAGATATTACTTCTCAACTATGTCCTTCCATAATTGATCACCTTAAAATAAAGGATGTCCTGCCAAAGTCACAAGTGCTTGGTTAACCTCCAAAACGGTGCTGGTTTGTGCAGTAGAAATCTGACAAAAGCTGAAATTCAGGAGAACTGATGACAAGAAAGCACCATGGAGTAGAAGAAGCGCAGAGATGACAGTGTAATTGGCAAATGGCAAGGTAGAGAATGTATGCGTGCTGAGTCACTTCAGTCATGTCTGACTCTTTTTGACCCTATGGGCTATAGTCCACCAGACTCCTCTATCCATGGGATTTCCCAGGCAAGAATACTGGAGTGGGCTGCCGTTTCCTCCTCCAGGGGTTCTTCCTGACCCAGGGGTGGGAACCAAATCTCCTGCATTGCAGGCAGATTCTTTACCACTGAGCCACCAGGGAAGCCCAAGGTATAGAGTAAACGTGGACAATCCTTTCAAGAAATGTGAGCTGAAGAGGGAGAGAGTTGGAAAAGGTTACAATACCTGGTATTTGTTTTCTTCTTAGAACTTATCATTATTTATCATTTTTATTTGCTTATTTATTTCTACCCAATCAATAATCTACTTGGTAAGAAAGACTGCAAATCATGTGAGACAAGAACTATGTATGTTTCCCAGTAGAACGCCTAATACAGTCAATAGTGTGTTATTCACTCAGTTGTGCCCGACTCTTTGTGACTCCATGGACTGTAGCCCACCAGGCTCCTTTGTCCATGGAATTCTCCAGGCAAAAATATTGGAGTAGGTTGCTATTCCTTTCTCCAGGGTATCTTCCCAACCCAGGTTTGGGCATTGCAGGCAGACTCTTTACCGTCTAATGAATAAATGAATGAAACAAGCTTGCATGTTTTGCTGATCACCCCATAGCAAAGCTTTGTCCAGCTTACACATGGAGACACTGGTTCTTGTTTGGTTTCTGAAATGTGGGTCACTCATATGCCCAGCCATTGTAATCAGATTTTATTTAACCTTTAGGGTAAATAAAGGACTTCCCTGATAGTTCAGTTGGTAATGAATCCGCCTGCAATGCAGGAGACCCTGGTTCTACTCCTGGGTCGGGAATATCCGCTGGAGAAGGGATAGGTTACCCACTCCACCACTCCAGTATTCTTGGCTTCCCTTGTGGTTCAGCTGGTAAAGATTCTGCTAGCAATGCAGAAGACCTGGGTTTGATCCCTGGGTTGGGAAGATTCCCTGGAGAAGGGAAAGGCTACCCACTCCAGTATTCTGGCCTGGAGAATTCCATGACCTGGAGAAATCCACGGGATCGCAAAGAGTCAGACATGACTGAGCAACTTTCAATTTCACTTTAGGCTAAAAATACACACGTGAGAACAAACTTAGTCTCATCTGATCCAACACTTGCCTATATATGCTATCACTAGTTCATCAGAAAGCTTCCCAGGTGCAACAGCAAACATCAAGGCAGTTCAGTCTTTAACATGGTTAATGCATCCATCCCTTCTTCTAAAGAGAGAAGGTACAGGGAGATCTGCCCAGCAGGGGAAAATGTAGGAATAGGATATTCTGAAAACAAGAGCTGGCATTGAGGAGCCAGAACCTCTGGGGGGAATTCAGAAAGAAAGAAACCGAACATGGGTGGGGACTGTCACAGGCCTCAGCTTGTCTTGGATAAACCTTGCCCTGTATTCTTTAACTGCCTTAGTTCTGATCAGTGGCTCATGAAATAAACAATGATTCGTTTCCAGTTGGTAACAGTAAAAGATCTGCCTTGCGGAGAAAGTTGAAGTATTATTTAGCAGCAATCCTGGTTTGCAAACCAATCAATTGTGAGTTTCCAACAGTGGCTCGCCCATCTCAGCACTGAAGGTGAACCAAAATGAATCATGGACGCTAATAACCAGCTGTTCTTGGTGACATTGGGACTTTGGTGGTGTTCAGCCTGCAAAAAGCTGATGGACAGTTATGATGCAAGTGATTTAAATAAAGATTGACAGCTCTTCTGACATGCTAATTATCTCCTGAATAGGAAACTTTAATTCTAACAGGCAGGTTTTGACCAAAGCCCACAAAAACAAACACTTTTTTTTTAAGGGAGGACTATTATGCTAGCAAAGACAGCTTAAGACATTTGTACTGTGGCACTTTGTATATAAATATATACACAGGATGAAGATAAACACCTCAAAATATTCCACTAACAGTTATTAGGGAAATAGCAAGAGTGAAGATAATATTTGGGCTTTCTAATAGGTAGAGTCATAGAAATACTTGGAGCTTTGTTAATAAGAAAGACTTGCATTTTTATTCTATTAGAGAAAGTGGGATGGGGCACATTCATGAGAAGGAAGGAAAAGACGGGCAAGGGTTCCTACACTGCTGAGATGAATCGAGTCACTACACTTGGCTAAATGCTCCTTTTTTTCTTCTAGAATCTATTGTTTCTATTTTAATTTTGTGCATTTATACTATTATATGTGAACTCAGGGACCTTAGAAAACATGACCTATACTTTAGAAATGTAATAAGTATGACTTAGGCCTCCCAGTCCAGGGAGTACTCCATTTGACCAGTAAATTTAAAACTGCAGAGGAATAATTCTGTTCTACCAATAACTGTTACACAGAAAAACTACGCAGTATTTCCAACCCATTATTAAAGGGCATTTTCTTTCAAAGATTTATAAGTCAAAGGATTGTTCCTGGGCTCACTCAGGGTTGCTATTCCAGGCTTAGCAATTAAAATAAAGACCTATAACAGGGAGGTTCATGTGTGCTAAGTTGCTCAGTCATGTCTGACTCTTTGTGACCCTATGGACTGTAGCCTGCCAGGCTCCTCCATCCATGCGATTCTCCAGGCAAGAATACTAGAGTGGGTTTCCATGCCCTCCTCCAGGGGATCTTCCCAACTCAGTGATAGAACCCACATCTCTTACTTGTCCTGCATTGGCAGGCAGGTTCTTTACCCCTAGGGCCACCTGGGAAGCCCCATAAGAGGGAAGTACTAGTAAGTAAGATAACACCAGTTTATTGAATTCCTTTTCCTTAAACTTAACTCACCTTTAAGAGATGAGGGAAAGATCCTAAAGTTAAAAATTTCAGGGTCAGTGTGTGGCTAATGTTAAGTCACTATAGAAACATATCCCATGCTATTTTAATTGACTTTTTAGTGTAGATAAAGCACATAATTTGTAACCAAGATGATTTTTTAAAAACTGAAAATTCAAAACATTTCTAAACATTTTTCAGAAAAAAAACTCCTACGCACTATCAGTCTTCTTATAAACACATCAGTTAATCAAAAAGTCAAAATGCTTTTAATTATCCTCATCATTTTCAATGAAGTCTTCTGTCTGAAGAAATTTTCAGTAATGTCACAGAGTATCGTAGATTTGACAGTCCTCACCAAAATAGTCAACACGACAAGGGTATATTCAATGCTTACTGTGTACCAGGAACACAGTCCTAGGGACACGGTAAGATGCTGTTATGCTCTCAGGTAATGTGATCTGAGCAGAAATATGGAGAGAACTGAGTCACCATTTGATTTTAATACATTTCTTTAAACTTCTAAAGATTTTTTAATTTAAAACTCGATTAACTATTTATTCTCTATCTTCCTACTAAAACATGAGAATAACAAACAGTAAATTCTCACCACAGAATTTAAGAGCTTTCCATTCAATACCTGGGCAGCAAATAATTTGAAATGAGCTCTATCTCTTGGGGGAAAAATGAATATGCTCTGGATGAAACAAATACATTAATAACCAAACCAGTAAACTACATTTAAATTTTCCTTGGAAATATTAACTTTTAAATATAAACGTTCCTCTAGTTTTCTCTCTTATCCTCTGAATCTCCTCACTGTTCCTCTTTCCTCCTCTTGTAAACATGGGTTGACCCTTGCTACAAGAGAGGTACAAGTCTGGAATCTATCAGCAACATTCCAGAAAACCATTCTTGTCAAGCTCATCACTGATGGTAATTTTAGAGTGAAGTCCCACTGACACTTTGCATTTTGATATTATTTGATATATCACCAACATTTCACTGTTGACATTACTGTCTCTTGACAGTCTCTCTTTTCTTGGCATCCATGACACACCTTTTTGGAATTTTCATTCTTTTTGTCCCCTCTTTCTCTGTCTTCTCTGCAGATGTCTCTTCTGCCTGTTCCTAAATAAAAGAGCTCTGCAGGTTTATTCTAGCAGATCTTTTCACTCTGTGTGTGTGTGTGTGCGCACGCACGCATGCACAGCACAAAGTCACTTCAGTTATGCCCTACTCTTTGCAACCCTATGGACCATAGCCTGCCAGGCTCCTCTAACCATGGGATTCTCCAGGTAAGAATACTGGAGTGGGCTGCTATGCCCTCCTCCAGGTTATCTTCCTGACCCAGGAATCGAACCCACTCTCTTACGAGTCCTAATTTAGCAGCCACTTCTTTACCTCTAGCATCACCCGGGAAGCCCTCTTTTTATTCTACATCCACTCAAACACTGTATATATGTAGATAATGACATCTACAAAAGTATAAAAATGTAAATCAAAATATAAACATTAGTTGTATTTTTGTCTCAGACATCACTCCTTAACTTCATATCCATATAGAGAACTGCATACTAGGTATCTCATTTGGTACATCAAGTTCAACATGCTCAAGTCTAGATTCACTACACCTCTACTTAAGACTTCGTCCTCCACCAGGATCTCCCGTCTCAGTGAGTACCATAAGTACCTTTTCAGTGGCTCAAGCCTAACCACTCAACAACACCCTGAATTCCCTCTGCCTCACCTCAATCCACATACCTAACGAATCATCATGTTTCTGGCTACTCCTTATCCTGGATGACATCTCACCCCTAGATAAACCATCCCTATAGCTCACCTCAAACTACATCACAGCACTTACACCTTGGTAGGTATTTCCTCCTACCACCATATTTCTCACAGGACAGAACAATATGCTGTCAGAGTTCTTATTTTCTCTTTCAAAGTTGTATTCTCAGCATCACAGAGAGCACCTGGTGCTCATAACACCAGTTGTAACATCTGCTGTTGTTCAGTCGCTCATTTGTGTCCAACTCTTTGCAAGCCCATGGACTGCAGCTCAGCAGGCCTCCCTGTCCTTCACTATCTCCCTGAGTTTGCTCAAACTCATGTCCGTTGAGTCAGTGATGCCACCTAGCTATCTTATCCTCTGTTGCCCCCTTCTCCTCCTGCCCTCAATCCTTCCCAGCATCAAGGTCTTTTCCAATGAGTCACCAGTTTGCATTAGGTGACCAAAGTATTGTAGCTTCAGTTTTAGCATCAGTCCTTCCAGTGAATATTCAGGGTTGATTTTTTTCAGGATAGGATGGTTTCATCTCATTGCTTTCCAAGGGACTCTCAAGAGTCTTCTCCAGCTCACAGCTTGAAAGCATCAGTTCTTTGGCACTCAGCCTTCTTTATGGTCCAACCCTCACATCTATACATGACTATTGGAAAAACCATAGCTTTGACTATAGGGACCTTTGTCAGACATGATGTCTCTGCTTTTTAATATGCTGTCTAGGTTTTTCTTTGGAGAAATAAATGGCAACCCACTCCAGTATTCTTGCCTGGAAAATTCCATGGACAGAGGAGCCTGTGGACTATAGTCAGACATGACTGAGCAACTGAGCATGCATAGGTGTGTCATAACTTTTCTTCCAAGGAGCAAGCGTCTTTTCATTTCATGGCTGCAGTCAGCATCCGCAGCAATTTTGGAGCCCAAGAAGATAAAAGCTGTCATTGTTTCCATAACATACCATAATACCAGGTAAAGCAAACTAGTAACAACTGACACAAAATGGTGAGCAATAAAGCCAGGACTGAAAGTCAGGCAACCTGCTCCAGTTGTGCTGCTAGCCACTTCTAACCATATTGTAACCAGTGCTTAAGCATTTACTTAAACAAGTTAATGAGAATAAGACTTTTTCTTAATTCAGCAAAATTATGTCTCAAAGGGCATGGGTATTAATGCCCAGGCATAAATATATGATTGAGAGTTAAATCCCTAAGGCATAAATATAAAATTTATTTTTTACATGAAAATCACCAAGTGATATAACACATCAGTCTGACAAAACAGTAATGCAACATCAATCATCTATTTATCCAGCAGTAGGAAACTCAACATTTAGCAAGAAAATCAGGTGAAGCATATCCTTGGATCCATCCACTGTGAAGATTTAAATGGAGCCTGTTAACTTAGTGTAGTGTATAAAGTGAAGGTGACTGATTCAATAGGTACAGTTACATGACCTGGGCTAAAAATGTTCTACTTTTCCTCACAGAGGCAGATATTAATTAAAGATATACAACTGCATAAAGAGACATGTTGAGGTGGAAGGAAGGCTGAAGGCAATAAGACAAAATCCATCCAGAGAAAAGATATGGGCTAATTTATTACTTGGGAAGTGAGGCAAAAAACTGTGCATACTCTAGTTGCCCCTGGAACTTTTCATGAATTATTGTCTACTGCAAAAATTTTGCTATAATGATGATGGAATTATACAGAACATATTAAATTATAATTAGTATCCTCTCTATTAAAAATCAATATGCAGTACTTTTCTAGTTAAAAATGTAGAGTCAGAGAATCTTGAAGTTTGATGAAAAATTTAAGTGATTTACCTTTTTTCTCATTCACTGTGAAAATCCTGTATAGCATCCCTGAAGGATTATGTAGTCTTAGCAGGATTATGTAGTCTTAGCAGGAATACTTTCACTGATGGGGAATTTAGCAGTACATCAGGCAGGCTCATTCAGCACTCAGAGGCTCATGTTATTAGGGCATTCTTTCATACTTGGACCTAAATCTGTTTCATGGGACTTAGACTCATGGACTCATATCTTAGTCCATTTGGGCTGTAATGGCAAAGTATCACACACTGGGTGACACATATACACCAGACATTTATTTCTCACAATTCTGGAGGCTGGAAGTGCAAGATGAAGGTCAGCACGGTCGAGTTTGGTGAGGCCCTCCTTCCTAATTATAGCTGGTGCCTTCTCAATGCATCCTCACATGGTAGAATGGGCTATATGGTCTTTTTTAAAAATGCACTAGTCCCATTTCTACAGGCACCACCATCACCACCTAAGCACCTCGCAAAGGTCCCACCATCACACAGGGCATCAAGAGTTGGACATAGGAATTTTGGAGGGATGCAAACATTCAGACTATAGCAATCCATATTCTGCTCTCTCATTGGAAAAGACCCTGATGCTGGGAGGGACTGGGGGCAGGAGGAGAAGGGGATGACAGAGGATGAGATGGCTGGATGGCATCACCGACTTGATGGACATGGGTTTGAGTAGACTCCAGGAGTTGGTGATAGACAGGGAGGCCTGGCATGCTGCGATTCATGGGGTAACAAGGAGTCAGACATGACTGAGCTACTGAACTGAACTGAATCATTAAATACAGAAAAAATGAAATGCAATCTCTTCTATGCAACATAGTAGAATGGAAGAGGTCAGTTGTACCCAGACACACACAGCCACACACTATGCTTTCCAAGTCTAAGCATCTAACTAACCACAGGCCACTGTTTTTACCAAATGCTTTGGCACTATAACATCCTCACTGCCAGCTTTCTAGCCTCCATCATTGGTTTCCTTGCCATTTTCTGTCCAGCCCTTAAGACAAAAATGTTCACTTTCTGCTGTGACAGCACTCCACTTTTTAGCATACATCAGGACAGGCTGGTTTTTGTTGCCCCATCAAACATCCCCAAATCTCAGTGGCTTAACATTTGCAAAGACCTATTCCTTACTCACACTACATGTGTTACGCATGCTGGCTCTATTCTGGTCATTGATGGAGCCTGAATGACAAGGGCTCCAGCTAGACACAAACTCCAACAGTGGCTACCAGGAAAGGAGCCATTTGCAATGCTTCTCATTGGCAATTAAATGCTTCTACTTAGAGGTAACGCATGTCTCTTCCACTCACATTTTAATTGGTCAAAACAAGTCATGTGATCAGAGGGCTCAGAAAAGTGCAATCCTCTTAATGTGTCTCCAGGGCAAGGAACTGAAGTATCTGTGAAGCCCGAATGACCCACCAGCTCTCCTAGTTTCTTCTTCCACTGATTCTCCTACTAATTACAGAAGACTGTCTTCCCTTATTTTTTAATATAAGACTTTGGGAAATATCTTTGCAACCTGTTTTCCCTCAAAAGCATATAAATTGTGTCTCCAGAGTGTAAATAAAGCAGGGAGATAGAAGCTAACATAAACACTATACTACTTGTTATTTTATGTCCATGTTTATATACACATTTACTTCAGATACAGGTGAGTGAAAATAGGCTTTGGGCACCCCTCTGGAAAATAGAACAGTATGTGGCATTAACTTGGGGCTTCCCTGATGGCTGAGACGTAAAGAATTATCCTGCAATGCAGGAGACCCGGGTTCGACTTCTGGATCAGGAAGATTCCCTGGATCAGGGAATGTTATCCACCCCAGTATTCTTGCCTGGAGAATTCCACGGACAGAGGAGCCTGGAAGGCTATAGTCCATGAGGTTGCAAAGATCAGACACAACTGATCACATACACATTATGGCATTAATTTAAGATTTAGATTTTAAATTTTTATTCTTTGTAGTTAACAAAAGGCCTGGGAATGGGGCTTTGGAAGGGTAGTTCTATAGTCTGTCCGTTTGCATTTAGTATTTTCAAACCTACCACAGTTGAGTCTCCTGCAAGGCTTAAAGGCCCATGAAATATACCTTTGCACATTTACTGAAAGAAAGAAGAACCATTTCCTCAGATGTAGAAACATCTATCACTAAGAATCAAGGAAGAACTTAGCCACATAGTTGCAAATGGATACTTTCTGACAGACTCAGAAATGTGAGTTAAAGCAGCTACATAGAGGTAAAAGATAAATTTACCACAATATAATTGCATGTTGTAATGTTTAAACTCTGGCACATAATCACATTGCAACTTATAACGGCTTTCCTTTGCAAAATTTCTTTACTACAGATTTCTTCTTTTCTTTACATAAATTCATCTCTCCTTAACTAGGGAAAAACCAAAAAAAAAAAAAAAAAAAAAACCACTTCTTTTTGAATGGGTGACACAGAGTATGTAAATACTATCTTTTATTTCATTTAAAACCTTGCCAATGATTTCTGTATTTTTATCTCCTAGAGCTAAAAAAACAAATGTTCTTTATACTTGCTAAATTCCTTTTATCTGAAAAGTAGAAACAAAAGGATATTTCTTTGCTTCCCACATAATTTCCTTATTCACCTTTTGACGTCAGATTTTCCTTTTTAAAAACCATGAATACTGTTGTCAAGATAATCTGACTGTATATAACGGATAAAATAGGAAAAAACATGTTCAAAGTGCTATTTAAATTTTCCTCCAGTTGTTTTATGCTCTCCATGCTCTGAAACATAACAACGAAAAATCATCTCTCAAATATATTATCTAATAAACAAAGTGTGTGTTAGTTGCTTAGTTGTGTCTGACTCTGCAACCACAGCCTGCAAATAATCAATGGGCTGCCTTTGAAGATACATTTAATAATACAAAATATCTGTAAACACAGTAAATAGATTTTTAAAAAATAAATATCTATCTTAGCTATTTATTTTTGGCCACTCCAAGGGGCATGTGGGATCTTAGTTCCTTGACCAGGGATTGAACCCATGTGCCCCACAATGGGAGCATGAAGTCTTGACCACTGGACTGCCAGGGAAATCCCCCACAGTAAATGGATATTTTAAAAGAGACATAGCCCATAAACACTTTCAATATTTGAGTTTATCTCCTTTTAAATCATGATTCTTAAAATCCCTGTACAGAATTCTATAGGGTAGAATGATCTTCCAGAATTTCATACTCTTATTTAGCACCATTACCTAAATAATGATTAAGGATAATCATTTGGAATTTGCACACCAATGTATCCTTGATTTTTCTAGAGATAGTCTAGTGTAAAGATTAAGAACTGGAGCCTTAAAGTCAGAGACCTATACTTATAGTAATAACACTTACTTATAGGATTGTCAGGATGAAATGAATAAATACTCAGCACAGAGACTGGAGCAAAACATACCTTCAGTAAATACATGCTATAATTATTATATTATATATTATTGGGTCAAACAACATGGGGAGCTTACAAATAGGAAAAGATATAAAGTTAAATGCATCATAAAAATAGGCCACACTTGACTCATAGAGACAAGTTGTGAATAAACATCTACAAAATCATATTCATTTTTATATTATTAAAAAATCTATATTTGTTTACTTGCTAATAATTGAATTCAAAATACTATATATCTACAGCAGCATTTAGTAACATTGCTAAAGCATAAAGATCGCTTAGAGTGTATACTTTCCTCCAAGTACTTAGTGACCATGATTTTTGTAGTCTGTACATGAAAAAAAATAAATAAACCCTCTGAATTAAATCCAAGAATAAAGAGATTTTATTTTTTCTTTTTGAGATGCAGGTAAACAGCATGCACTTTATGCAATTTATGAAGTTCAAATTATCATCAATTACAAGGCTTCCGCGTGTCAGAGTAGGTAACTTCTCACACATCAGGCTGAATCCCCGCGCTTGGGCGGTGTCACACAGCCTGGGGAATGCCCTTCTTGCTGTTTCTGTACTCCTACCATTTCTGTCTAAGCTTGTTCAAATATACATAAATAACACTGACTCTGCAAAAAACCAAAGTTCCATAAGACACGGATTGTTTTCTCATTGCAATAATTGGGCTGGACAACTAAAGGAAATTACATAAAGTGCCAATGAGCCAGATGTGAGCTGTAGAGAATTTCCCTCCCTCTACGATTTCTTCAAAGCAAAATTACATCCTGTCAAATATGCTGGAAATTCAGCATTTACTGAATTTTATATCAGACTTCATTGAATATTCTAGCTTATTTTTACTGAGTCAAAAACCTACTTACCCCTGATAAAATCTTAGTTGCTTAACTGTATTAATAAAGGTATCTCTTGTAAATGGGTATATGTAACAATGTGTAGGCACAAAGTGATTAGTTAGAATAATGGTTTTCATCATTTTAATGATGGAGTATAGTGTCAACCAGAAATGCCTCTCTAGATAGAATTCTATATATGTAAAGAAAACTAAATCCAACTCAAGTCCTTTGTGAATGAGGCAAGACACAGTCAATAAATAAAACAGTCTCTTACCAGAATAAAATGATCCTAACATTTCCTTTCTTCCAGAAAGCTCTTGCAGATTTTCCCCAATCAGGATAGGGTTTGTCCTGAAGCATCATATCCGTGACCTGCAACAATGAAAGAAACTTTTTAGGCACTTTCATAAATCTTCCATTCAGCTTTAATATATATATATATATATATATACACACACACAACATATACATAAATTATATATATACATATACATAAATTATATATATATATATAATCCACATTTTGCTAAGAACAAAATATGTATTTTAACATTAGAACACATGCAGAGACAAAAATTACAAGGGTATATTTCCTTCAGTTAAAAGTTTTCACAGTTCCTTTGACTTTACATAATGAATGAGCATATTTAAGGTCATTCAACATATCAAAAAACATCCATCCAGATGATCTTATATAAGGAAGCATCTTAAGATACTGTTAACTTCTACATAGAAACAAAAACACAATATTTAAATTAAATGTCATATTAAAATATTTCCAGATGTGTACTACTGTCCTATACTACTAGTCAAAATAGTGGCGTCTTTTTTCTCCCTTTTCCCTTTCAATGATACAAACCCTTTAAAAAAATATATTTATTTATCTATTTCGCTGCCTCAGGTCTCAGTAGCAGCACGTGTGATCTTGTGGCATGCACGCTCTTCTCTAATTGTGGCACATGCGCTGGTTGCCCCGAGGCATGTGGGATCTTAGTTACCAGATCAAGGACCAAACCCATGTCTCCTGCTTTGGGAAGTGGATTCTTAAAAAATGGACCACCAGGGAAGTCCCATGACTTGAACCCTTTTTATAGCACATGTATTCTAATTATCCAGCATTTTCTCAAAAACGTTCTGCCTCTTTTTCTCACACGCACAGATCCTGACATCGTGGGTAAAGTCACATCACCACTGTGATGTTTTCCCTGTTCCTTCCAGCTGTGGTTCTTCAGTCCTCCTTCTTACATCACGTTATCCCTTTCCACCTTCTATTTTACTCATTTATGTACCATTCCCCTCTCTTCTCTACATTTTAAAATTCTTGAAGGGGAAGATTTGTCTTTGCTTCCCTTTTAATGTCTAAGAATCTTTTACATAAAGGTCAAAATATTTGCTCAAAGAAGATACAAGGAAATCAATTGATACAAATGCATGCTTGTTTTCACAAATGCATTAACAGCAAGATAGGGGTAAGAGGTTAAGAGGTACAAACTCCCATATATAAAATAAATAAGCTAAAAGGATATATTGTACAACACAGGGAATATAGTCAATATTTTATAGTAACTTTAAGTCAAGTATAATTTATAAAATACTGAACTATGTTGTACACCTGAAACTAATATAATACTGCAAATCAACTATACTTCAATTTTAAAAAGCACAAAAATGCATTAACAAAGTAAACTGCTCACTGGCCACATCTCCTATTAATAGTTCTAGCCAGTATTAAATATAATCATAAGCAAATAACCTACTACAAAAGTATTTTTAAATAGCTTATAGAGATGGGGAATCTACTTTTTCTAATAAAAGAAAATGTATTTGTGTATGTACACACACATGTTCCTTTTTCCACAAAATATACCTTCCTTTTAAGAGAACAGCATTTCATTAATTATATATTTAATTGATAGAGTTCAAATTCACACAAAACAAATTCAAAATTAAGAAAATATATAGGATGAGATATACTGAATTGAGTAAGGAAGCATTTTCACCATCCATTAAAATATACTTTTTCTTGCTCTTTAAAGTGTTAACATTACATTTAAGTGTGACTTCCAACAGTGATTTGACTGTAATGGAATGGGTGAGATTTAATCATTTATGATGGAGGATTTTGACTGGGTGGAGAGAGGATGTCTTCTGGGTCAGTGACCCCTTCAACACTACTGGAATTTCTGTGGAAGGCACACCAGTGATCAAGCAAGCCCATCTTGACGTACTATATATCTAAGAAATGGTCTCTAGAAACACTCACCGGCATGCTAGTGATTAAGATGTAATCAGAACAGACAGTGAGGAGCCCAGTGTCCAGGAAATAGTCACTCATTTCTTCTTTATAGTCTATTTTCAATATCACTTCTTGGATAGAACTCCCAAGCTTCTCTTGGTTGATGAGAGCCAAAGCAAGTTCATGGACTGTCACTGAGTAACACTGAATTTATTATACCTTTGTCTAACTCAGGGCTTATACCAACTTTGTGTGATGTGGTTTTATTACTGAATCTGAAGATTCAAGCATAAGTAGTCTTAACTTTCAGTTGAAGCTGTGGTACATATACACCATGGAATATTACTCAGCCGTTAAAAAGAATTCATTTGAATCAGTCCTAATGAGATGGATGAAACTGGAGCCCCTTATACAGAGTGAAGTAAGCCAGAAAGATAAAGAACATTACAGCATACTAACACATATATATGGAATTTAGAAAGATGGTAACGATAACCCTATATGCAAAACAGAAAAAGAGACACAGAAATACAGAACAGACTTTTGAACTCTGTGGGAGAATGTGAGGGTGGGATATTTCAAAAGAACAGCATGTATACTATCTATGGTGAAACAGATCACCAGCCCAGGTGGGATGCATGAGACAAGTGCTCGAACCTGGTGCACTGGGAAGACCCAGAGGAATCGGGTGGAGAGGGAGGTGGGAGGGGGGATCGGGATGGGGAATACGTGTAAATCTATGGCTGATTCATATCAATGTATGACAAAAATAAATAAATAAATAAATAAAAATTAAAAAAAAATTGTTAATGACTTTGGTAATTGTGAATGCAAGTAATATTGTGAATTCAAAAGGAAAAACACTTGTTTCATCTACTTTTAAAGGAGACTTATTTATTAATGACTTTGTTATTTATTTTCTTCATGACACTTTACAGTTACAAGATTTTATTTTCTCACTCAGACTACTGCCTATAGATTGTATCTACAATCAAAAAAGATTCATGATATTTAACAGAATGAACAAAGGGAAGATGATAGAATAAAAGGGAACCATGAATCAAGTGAGTTACATGCTTACTAGAAAATGAGTAAAGACAAAAGCAGAGACATTTAAATTCCATATATTCTTGGGCATAAAAAGTTTTATATCTTAACTCCCCTTGAGGAAAGAATTGCTATTCTTCCAAATATAATGACTTCATCCACTATTCCTTCACAACCATCTTGAATAACAATTCTCTTGTCAAATTTTATTTTTTACAAAACCTCAAGGTTAAGTAAATAAATACTTAAATAAATATTTCATGTTTCACCAGTTTTGTAACAGATTTAATTAATTCTGTTCAGCAATATTTATCCTGTTTCAGAAAGCGGCTGCATGGTAATAAATATTTTCAAGGTACAGAATGATTACTGGGTGGATTTTATTCAATTTTCAATGTTTTCTCCAGGGCACTTTCTGGGAAATACTTATTATATTTTCTAGAAGGAGGCAATCTGCTGATATACACCAATTATAACAGCAGCATGTTTTGTAAAAATGACATCCAAGGATAAAGGCTTTTTTCAGGAAAATGGCAAGATGAGGCAAAGAACATTTTTCTGATGCCAGACAGCTGGTCTTTTTCACCTCCAGCTCCAACTCTTTATTTTAAGTCATATCATCAGATCAATGTCAGGTCACTTGCAGCTAAATTGGCAGGAGCAGAGACAGTCATTAAAGGGATGCATTCAATAAAGAAAAATCCAATTACCTTCTGTATTAGAGAAATCAAATTCATTTCTTGTGTTGGTCAAGGACAGTCTTTGTGGGAAAAGATGCAGGAAAGGGGGCGCTGAGGACGATGCAAAAAAAGGTTGCTGTGTAACATAAATACAATGCAAAACTTGCTGATGCTTCTATCTAAGGAAGATTATTAGAATTTGAAATTGTGGGACTTTCTAAGCTGAGAGATATTTGTTTAACTCTTTGAGTTTCACAATTGTTCCCTTACCCTTTCCTCTTTACTAGGTCTTGGCACAAAACTTAGAACTTCATTATGTTCCTTATTGCAATATGCCTTGAAGGTAGTCTTACTCAGTAGAATACAAGCTTATTTTAAGGTTTGATAAATGACAACCCACTCTAGTATGCTTGCCTTTAGAATCCCATGGACAGAGGAGCCTGGCAGGCTACTGTGCAAGGGTCGCAAAGAGTCAGACATGACTGAGCGACTTAAAAGTTTCATTTTCATTGTGCAATCTGACCAGAAACATGAATATTGAGTTGCTTTTTTTTTAAGTTCTTTAAATGTTTGGTAGATTTCACCAGTGAAACCATTACGTCCAGTGGGCTTTTATTTGTTAGGATATTTTAGATTACTGATTCAGTTTTCTTACTAGTTATAGATCTATTTCTTCATAATGCAGTTTTGGTAGGTTTTGCATTTCTAGGAATTTCTCCATTTCATCTAGATTATTCCATTTTTTGGTGTATTGTTGTTCATAATAACCTCTTATAATCCTTTTTATTTCTGTAGAATCAATAGTAACGTCTCCACTTTCATTCAGATTTTAGTAATTTGAATCTGCTATCTTATCTTAGTCTGTGTGGCTAAAAGTTTGTTATATTTATTGATCTTTTCAAAGAAAAAACTTCTGGTTTCATGAATTTCTGTATTGTATTTCTACTTTTATAGAGAGGTAGATGAATATTGAGTTTTAAAATCAGTGTTAAGTGTTAGTTGCTCGATCGTGTCCAACTCTTTACAACCCCATAGACTATAACCCACCAGGTTCCTCTGTCCATGGAATTCTCCAGGCAAAAATACCGGAGTGGGTAGCTATTCCCTTCTTCACGGGATCTTCCCAACCCAGGGATTGAACCCAGGTCTCCTGAATTGCAGACAGGTTCTTTACCATCTGATCCACTGAATATGAAAGAAAGTAATCTCTACAGGAATCTAAGTGAAAACTTAGCTCCTGTGTGTTGTATGTGATGTGGACATAACAGTGCAGCAGGAAAATAACAATAATGTCAGTAATACCTTACGTTTGCTAGTGAACGTAATGGATTAAAAACTCTTAGATGTACTTTTCTTAACAATTGTTCAATTTTATGTCATTATTTCCCACCTTTTGTCCACAGAGAAAGAAAAATTACTGAGCAGGGTTACACTAATGTACTATTAATATTTTGTTCAGCAGTTAGCCTGCCCTACTTCTCATCCATGTTTTATCTCTAACTAGCTTTCGATTCGGGGCAAAATAATCAAACTCTCTGTGTCTCAGTTTCTTCTTCATCATCTCTCTGTTAGCTGCACAGTCCATGGACTATAACCTGCCAGGCTCCTCTGTGCATAGGATTTTCCAGACAAGAAGACCGAAGTGGGTGGCCATTTCCTTCTCCAGGGGATCTCTCCGACCCAGGGGTCGACCTCAGATCTCCTGCATTGTAGGCAGATTCTTTACCATCTGAGCCACTGTTCTTCATCTAAGGGCACATAATACATATTAACAGGTGTTATAATAATAACTGATGCTTTGTGATTGATATCTGGAACTTCTACCCAATCATTCTGCTTCCTGTGACTGTGTTGAATAACTGGATTTGGAGTCAAAGAGATTGACAATCAAATCATCATTTCCATAAAGACAAGACTATCATATATCGAAGTGTTAGAAAATGACAAAAATATCCTAGAATGTTAAAAATATGCTATAGTTTAAAATTGCTGTTAAAAAGTAAGGCAATGGAGGTCAGCAACAAAAGGCTGCAACAATCTAAGACAGTTTCCTGGAAGATTTGTGTAATATAACTGAGGATTCATTTGCATTTTAACATTCCCCAACTTTTCCAGTCTCATTTTCTTAGCCCAATTATACAAGCAGGTACTCAAAAGTAGGTGGTGGTGGTGGTTTAGTCATTAAGTCACGTCTGACTCTTGCAATACTATGGACTGTAGCCCACCAGACTCCTCCGTCCATGGGATTTTCCAGGCAAAACACTGGAGTGGGTTGCCATTTCCTTCTCCAAACTGTATGTAGGTACTACATACAGTTTTATGTTTAGCATGTGATATTCCTAAAAATACTGATTTATTAGGGATACAATATCAAAACATAATAACAATAACTGTAGTTACATGGTGCCTCTCTTGATATAGCTATTATGCAGTGAAGTATTATTTAAGGGATATAGTGCTATTCTATTAAGCATATACATTAAAGGTATTAATGAACAAATATACACATACAATTTGGCATTTTCATTTGAAACTTTTCTCTACTTAACCATATACCTTGAATATTACACAACAGAACATGCAAAGCTATTTAAATAATTTCTTCCTTTATTTTTCTCTCCTATATCTTATGAGTGTTCTACTAAAATATGTGAAGAAGGAAATGGCAACCCACTCCAGTACTCTTGGCTGGAAAATCCCATGGACAGAGAAGCCTGGTAGGTTACAGTCCATGGGGTCACAAACAGTTGGACACAACTGAGTGACTTCAATTTCACTTTTCAGTTTCACTGAAATATGGGCTACCCAGGCGGCACAGTGGTAAAGAAATGCCTGCCAATGCAGGAGATGCAAGAGATTTAGGTTTGATCCCTAGGTTGAGAAAATCCCCTGGAGTAGGAAATGGTTACTCACGCCAGTATTCCTATGTGGAAAATTCCAAGGAAAGAGGAGTTTGGTGGGCTACAGCCATTGGGGTCGCAAAGCATTGGACATGACCGAGTTACTAAGCAAAAACACACACACTACTGAAATATAAAAAGGTTTCTATTTTTTCTGATTATCTTTCTAATTAAACTTCCTTTAATAGATGTATTTTGTTATTTCTTTCAATGTTATTTACTCCCGACTACAATGTTGATAAAATTATTTTTCTGATTATTCTCCCTCTGCTGTCTCCCCCTCCATCCCTTTATAGTACTTATTATTTTATTTTTCCTATTAACTTTTTGATTTGCAAAATATCTTAAATCCTTTGTCAAAGATAAGGTGTCCATAGGTTCGTGGATTTATCTCTGGGCTTTCTATTCTGTTCCATTGATCTATATTTCTGTCTTTGTGCCAGTACCATACTGTCTTGATGACTGTGGCTTTGTAGTAGAGTCTGAAGTCAGGCAGGTTGATTCCTCCAGTTCCATTCTTCTTTCTCAAGATTATTTTGGCTATTCGAGGTTTTTTGTATTTCCATACAAATTGTGAAATTCTTTGGTCTAGTTCTGTGAAAAATACCGTTGGTAGCTTGATAGGGATTGCATTGAATCTATAGACTGCTTTGGGTAGAATAGCCATTTTGACAATATTGATTCTTCCAATCCATGAACACGGTATGTTTCTCCATCTGTTTGTGTCCTCTTTGATTTCTTTCATCAGTGTTTTATAGTTTTCTATGTATAGGTCCTTTGTTTCTTTAGGTAGATATACTCCTAAGTATTTTATTCTTTTTGTTGCAATGGTGAATGGTATTGTTTCCTTAATTTCTCTTTCTGTTTTTTCATTGTTAGTATATAGGAATGCAAGGGATTTCTGTGTGTTAATTTTATATCCTGCAACTTTACTATATTCATTGATTAGCTCTAGTAATTTTCTGGTAGAGTCTTTAGGGTTTTCTATGTAGAGGATCATGTTATCTGCAAACAGTGAGAGTTTCACTTCTTCTTTTCCTATCTGGATTCCTTTTACTTCTTTTTCTGCTCTGATTGCTGTGGCCAAAACTTCCAACACTATGTTGAATAGTAGTGGTGAGAGTGGGCACCCTTGTCTTGTTCCTGATTTCAGGGGAAATGCCTTCAATTTTTCACCATTGAGGGTGATGCTTGCTGTGGGTTTGTCATATATAGCTTTTATTATGTTGAGGTATGTTCCTTCTATTCCTGCTTTTTGGAGAGTTTTAATCATAAATGAGTGTTGAATTTTGTCAAAGGCTTTCTCTGCATCTATTGAGATAATCATATGGTTTTTATCTTTCAATTTGTTAATGTGGTGTATTACATTGATTGATTTGCGGATATTAAAGAATCCTTGCATTCCTGGGATAAAGCCCACTTGGTCATGGTGTATGATTTTTTTAATATGTTGTTGGATTCTGTTTGCTAGAATTTTGTTAAGGATTTTTGCATCTATGTTCATCAGTGATATTGGCCTGTAGTTTTCTTTTTTTGTGGCATCTTTGTCTGGTTTTGGAATTAGGGTGATGGTGGCCTCATAGAATGAGTTTGGAAGCTTACCATCATCTGCAATTTTCTGGAAGAGTTTGAGTAAGATAGGTGTTAGCTCCTCTCTAAATTTTTGGTAGAATTCAGCTGTGAAGCCATCTGTTCCTGGGCTTTTGTTTGCTGGAAGATTTTTGATGACAGTTTCGATTTCCTTGCTTGTGATGGGTCTGTTAAGATCTTCTATTTCTTCCTGGTTCAGTTTTGGAAAGTTATACTTTTCTAAGAATTTGTCGATTTCATCCAAGTTGTCCATTTTAGTGGCATAGAGCTGCTGGTAGTAGTCTCTTATGATCCTTTGTATTTCAGTGTTGTCTGTTGTGATCTCTCCATTTAAAAAAAAAAAAAATATCTTAAATCCCTATTTTATTTACCATCTTTAAATGATACCTTTTCACCTCATCTAAAACAGATGAGAACATCAGAATATTGTACTTTCTTACATCATATATCATTTCTATGTTGTTATGGTTTGGGAATACATGTACATTCTGGTCTCTAATCAGAAGCCATGTAGTTTTTTTACCTTAGTCCTGCAAACAAATTTCCTCAACCATCTTTTCCAGCACTATAGCTAGAGTTTTTCCATTATGTCTAATGCCTGAACTTTTTTCTACAATACATTCTTTGGGGAGGTTCATGAGAACAATGCAGCCTACAACCAAATTCTTTCTCTACACTTCAATTCAGTTCAGTTGCTCAGTCATGTCCAACTCTTTGCGACCCCATGCACTGCAGCAAACCAGGCTTCCCTGTCCATCACCAACCCCTGTAGCTTGCTCAAACTCATGTCCATCAAGTCAGTGATGCCACCCAACCATCTCATCCTCTGTCATCCCCTTCTTCTCCTGCCTTCAATCTTTCCCAGCAACAGGGTCTTTTTCAGTGAATGAGTTCTTTGTATCAGGTGGCCAAAGTATTGGAGTTTCAGCTTCAGCATCAGTCCTTCCAATGAATATTCAGGACTGATTTCCTTTAGGATGGACTGGTTTGATCTCCTTGCAGTCCAAGGGACCCTCAAGAGTCTTCTCCAGCACCACAGTTAAAAAGCATCAATTCTTTGGCACTCACCTTCCTTTATGGTCCAACTCTCACATCCATACATGACGACTGGAAAACCCGTAGCTTTGACAACAGACATTTGTCGGCAAAGTAATGCCTCTGCTTTTTAATATCCTGTCTAGGTTGGTCAAACCTTTTCTTCCAAGGAGCAAGTGTCTTTTAATTTCATGGCTGCAGTCACCATCCACAGTGATTCTGGAGCCCAAGGAAATAAAGTCTGTCACTGTTTCCATTGTTTCCCCATCTATTTGCCATGAAGTGTGGGAACCACATGTCGTGATCTTAGACAAAGTCTAGCAGGCTACAGTCCGTGGGGTCACAAAGAGTTGCACATGACTGAGCTACTAACACACACAGAAATTAGATGGAATATGAAGTTACTGAGTCACAATTGTTTTCCTTAGAACCGAGGGCATTGTTTTCTTATTTTTAACATTCATATGTGTTAAATTTTATCTTATTAGGCTGTGCTGGGTCTTCATTGCTCTGAGCAGGCTTTCTCTACTTGTAGTGAGAGGGCCTACTCTTCGTTGAGGTGCTTGGGCTTGTCATTGCAGTGGCTTCTCTTGTTGCGGAGCACAGGTTCCAGGGTGGGCAGGTTTCAGCAGCTGTGATACATGGGCTCAGTAGTTGTGGCTCGTGGCTTCTAGAACATGGGCTGAGTAGCTGTGGTGAATGGGCTTGGTTGCTCTGCGGCATACAGAATCTTCCCGGACCAGCAATCAAACCCATGTCCCCTGCACTGACAGGTGGATTCTTATCTACTGCCACAATGGAAGTCCTAATTTATATTTATTTTTCACTGGAGGATAATTGCTTACAAAATTGTGTTGATTTCTGCCATATAGCCCTCAGTTCAGCCGCTCAGTCATGTCTGATTCTTCGTGACCCTAACACTATTGAGTGATAGCAAGGAGAAACATCAGAAAACTGGAGCCTGAATTTTTTTCCCCATTTTTTTTTTTTTGCAAGTTAACTGGATTTTTTTTATTGCTTGGAAGCCTATAGTATTTATTCTTTTTTTTTAAAGTGTAATAATTTTGCTAAGTTTTTGTGGTCTGTCTCTTTTCTAGACACAACTTGCCTTTTAAAAGTCTAAAGATTCAAGTCTGTCTTTATTCTATTAAGTCTTTGGTGCTTACTTTTACTTTTTCTGTCTTCAATGTCTACACCTCTTTTCAATTTTACTCCCTCAGTCATATCCTGTACTATGATTTTGGGTGTGTTGATGAATGTTTCTGGAGATTCCAATTTGACTTTCATTCTACTTTTTCTCCTCTGCATGTCCTTCCTTGAGCCTATCATCTCTTATTTCATCTTCTATTGTCTTACACCACCCTCTCTAAATTCTCTTTTTTTCCTCTAAATGCTTGCTTTGAAACCTTATTTAATAAAGAAAATGATTTCTCTAATTTTATTAGTTCACTGAGATTTTTTTTTATCAAAATTTTCCTCTGGTTTGTGGTATCATTTTTCTGGTGGTGGATCCTTCAACTATTATTGGACTTTCTTGTTATTTTCTTCCTTTTTATTCTTAATAACAAAATTCTCTTACTGGCTCCTTTGGAATGGATTGCCATCTGAATGATGTGATTTGCTCCTGGACTAGCATTCTGCAAGAGGCTCATGTTGAAGGGTGGCAGAGCCCTCTCCCAGTCAAAACACCCATCCCCATGGAGAGAGTTAAAGCTTAGGCAGGAGGTCCAAGGCCTTTAAGGAGGAAGTGAACATTCTCACTCATGCTTTCCTTAAGCCTTGTGCACAATGTATCTTGCCCAAGAACTCGCCTTTCTTTAGGTCCAGAACTAATGACTACACACAATGCTTTCCTCATGGAAATGCTTTTCTTAGGCTCTATGCTAATGGTTTTTTATTTTTTTGGTTTTTAATTTTTATTTATTTATTTATTATTTTTGTCATACATTGATATGAATCAGCCATAGATTTACACGTATTCCCCATCCCGATCCCCCCTCCCACCTCCCTCTCCACCCGATTCCTCTGGGTCTTCCCAGTGCACCAGGTTCGAGCACTTGTCTCATGCATCCCACCTGGGCTGGTGATCTGTTTCACCATAGATAGTATACATGCTGTTCTTTTGAAATATCCCACCCTCACATTCTCCCACAGAGTTCAAAAGTCTGTTCTGTATTTCTGTGTCTCTTTTTCCGTTTTGCATATAGGGTTATCGTTACCATCTTTCTAAATTCCATATATATGTGTTAGTATGCTGTAATGTTCTTTATCTTTCTGGCTTACTTCACTCTGTATAAGGGGCTCCAGTTTCATCCATCTCATTAGGACTGATTCAAATGAATTCTTTTTAACGGCTGAGTAATATTCCATGGTGTATATGTACCACAGCTTCCTTATCCATTCATCTGCTGATGGGCATCTAGGTTGCTTCCATGTCCTGGCTATTATAAACAGTGCTGCGATGAACATTGGGGTGCACGTGTCTCTTTCAGATCTGGTTTCCTCAGTGTGTATGCCCAGAAGTGGGATTGCTGGGTCATATGGCAGTTCTATTCCCAGTTTTTTAAGAAATCTCCACACTGTTCTCCATAGCGGCTGTACTAGTTTGCATTCCCACCAACAGTGTAAGAGGGTTCCCTTTTCTCCACACCCTCTCCAGCATTTATTGCTTGTAGACTTTTGGATAGCAGCCATCCTGACTGGCGTGTAATGGTACCTCATTGTGGTTTTGATTTGCATTTCTCTAATAATGAGTGATGTTGAGCATCTTTTCATGTGTTTGTTAGCCATCTGTATGTCTTCTTTGGAGAAATGTCTGTTTAGTTCTTTGGCCCATTTTTTGATTGGGTCATTTATTTTTCTGGAATTGAGCTGCAGGAGTTGCTTGTATATTTTTGAGATTAATCCTTTGTCTGTTTCTTCATTTGCTATTATTTTCTCCCAATCTGAGGCTAATGGTTTTAATTGTAACAAATGTTGCCTGGGAACCTGTTTCTCAAGACTTGTCCCCCTGATTACACAGCAACAATATATCACCCAGAACCCATTCTCCCTGGCTAATCTTGTGTCAAAATTATCCGATGTATGCCCTGGGAAAGGATCTGATGGAATTTTTACAAACCTTGAGATATTCTTTTTATCTATTCTCAGCAGCCAGCTGAGAAGTATATAAGGCTCATGCAGGCCAGCGAGGCCACAAGTTAAAAAAAAAAAGTTAAAAAAAAAAGGGGGGAGCTGCTTAAACTAATGAGGGTGGGGACTCTACCTCCTTCTGGCGTCTATGTCAAAAGTTTTCTCTCCTGTCACTTTAAATAAAAGTTGTTTTTTTTTTTCCATTTATTTTTATTAGTTGCTGCACAAAGCTCTGAGTGACTGAGACCTGTCTTTGGTCCCACTCTTAAATCTCCTTTGAAGACCACAAATCCAGCAACACCAAAGTAAGCTATCACCATTATCCCAGGCCTTTCAGGGAGTACCACCTACCTTGGAGAATTGTCCTTTGCCATCTGAGCCTGAGATCAGGAGCCATCATATCTCCACTTAGCACTGTCTTGAAACATGGCTGACTGTCACTACATTTGGCAACCCTCCATCACAGATGAAGCATCTGATTTACTCCTCTTTAAGATAAAGTTAGACTCTTTGATACTTATACTCTACATTTTGAGTTCACTGCCTACATCTTCTATTTTAAAATAAAACTTCTATATTACTATTAAGACCCAGAGGGATGGGGTGGGGAGGGAGGTGGGAGGGGGGATCAGGATGGGGAATACATGTAAATCCATGGCTGATTCATTTCAATGTATGGCAAAAACCACTACAATATAATAAAGTAATTTGCCTCCAACCAATAAAAATAAATGGAAAAAAATTTTTATCCCATAAAAATAAAATAAAATAAAATAAAGTGATTATTAAGAGGCTTCCTTACAATGATATGTATTTTTGGCAATTTTGAGACCATCAAAAATAATTACTACATCTGTGATATACTTGTCTCCTTTTTTAATAGCATCTGTCAGATGACCTAAATAACATTCAAAGCTCACTTTTATTTAACATTGTTTTGGATTAATGCCTTCCCCAAATACAACTTTATTCAAAATAAAATAATTAAACACAATATGTGATTTTATAGTTATTTGAACATAAAGCAGGTTAAGATTTTCTTAGAGAGTATTTTGAAGAAAAGCTTTGCTTTATATTCAATATAGTATATATGCAACAAAATTTTAATTAGGCTATCTGGCTACCTATATCTATCAGATAAGTGAAATTTGAAAAAGTGTTTAGTTGGAATGATAAGCATTCTATAAGAGCATTAATAATTTTCATCTCTTAAAGATAATAATGCTAATCATTTTCCAGGAGTTTTCTCATGTCATGAAAATTATAGCAAAATATGCCATCAGCAGGGACTTCCAAAGTGGCTCACTGGGTAAAGAATCCTCCTGCAAGCGGGGGATGCAGGAGACGCAGGTTTGATCCCTGGGCTGGGATGATGCCCTAGGAGAGAGCAGGGCAACCACTCCAGTATTCTTGCCTAGAGGATCCCAAGGACAGAGAAGCCTGGCGGGCCACAGTTCACGGGGCGCAAAGAGCTGGACACAACTGCAGTGACTGAGCAGCACATATGCTGTCGGCATGTGGCATGAGCATCTTCGCGGATTTCTACAACTATTTCTTAAACACTTGAATAAATGTCCTTGTATAATTGTTATTATGACCAAGATTTGTCTTTTTTGTCTGTTCATGTCTTACTTCCTTGTCCAAGTAAGAAAGTAAATTGAGATGATCAGTAATGTAATAATTATCCACCAGAGCTGCAATATTCTTTCCCTGACTTTACTGATGCTACTTTTATTTAGATTGAGGTATACCACACATATTAATTTGTACATACTAATTGTACAAAATTCTTTCGATGGAATTATGAGAAGCCAGTATTTGGTACTTACTAAGCAGGAATAGTCAACTAATGCCAAATATTCAATACCAAGCAGATCCACATTTTGGCATGTGCTTTGAAATTCCCTACAGTGGTTCATTCAGGGACAGGATGAGAAGTTACAAAGTTCTTTAAATTTGTAATATTGAAGGAACTATTTTTGAGGGCTTTAGTTGCCCACAGAATTATGGTTCAAGACACACTGATTTACCAATAGTTAAAGCCAACATCAAAATGAGTGAATCTTCACATACCCAGGCCAAGAAGAAAGACTGCTTATCATTATTAGTAACATGAGCATGGCAGTGAGTAAAAAGTCATTGGTCACAAAGCAGGAAATGTCAGCACTTAAACTGGACAGGAGGAAAAGATGGTGAGCAAGGCTCCAGTATTTCTTGAAAATGTTCATCTTACTTCTATGTTTCTAAGAAGATTGATGGGAAATCCATGTTCATACTGCAGCCATATATCCCCAGATTTCTCCCACCATCATCAGAATTGGGGTAAGGGGTCTGACTCTTTTTTTTTTTCTTTTTTTGCTTGATGTTTGACTGCTGACTACTTTTAAGCCTCACCATCCACTCTTCTTTGGATGGTAGAATATTCCTTTTCTTCCCAACCCTGTCCCTTCAGTGCTTGGGAAGCTAGGAAGACACAGAAGATATATAGTCAAGATTCCAAAAGAGGTGGAAAAGATCTTTATCAATGCCTGGAAAAATAAAGAAATAAAAAACAATTGCAAACAAGAAGGATATTCAGTCTAAGATGCATGCTACCAAAAATTATCCATGTGCATATTTGGTTTATTATAAATTTATTTATAGATAAATTAAATGAGGACATGTACTAGTCATCTGCTTTAAAGGGTGCACAGGAGTACACTTTCATGTGCCTTATTTGCGGTGTTGCTACATTGTGTAACTCCGGGGGGTGGTGTGTGGTGGCCTCTGGACATGGACAGTGCCCAGCCTGTGTATTTTTATGTGGTATTCCTGTTTTATTGGTATCTCTGCACCCCATATAGCAAAGTATTATTTTCTTATCCTCACTCATAGGTCACTTCATACGGAAACAAAGTCTAAATGTGTTTCTTTGACACTAGGGAAATACCGTACCGTATAGGATAATGCATGTAGTTTTCTCCCTTTCACTGCCATCTGACCCCCACCCCACACACCATAACGCATACACAGATACTCACATACAATCTGCCTTATACAACAGCACTTCCAGTTGAGAAAAAGAAAGAGCCAAAGTCCAACCAGGAAGGATTATGCATGTTCACCGAGGTACATGAGCTGAGTATACAATTAAGTAAATGGAAACCAAGGATGAAAGTTTTCTAAATTACCTAGTGATGCCTTGAATGAATTGCTACAAGAGTTATCTGAAAATCACTGGCAAACATCTATTGGTGAACATTAAACTTGGAATGTATTCTACAGCTTTTTAGAAGCACAACCAGGATTTCATAGAGCATGAATATTAATGCACCTGCTTATTATCTCCAATGATAGCTGCACTGCTCTTGTGATGTATTGCACCTTATTGCTGGATCCCTACTGATTTACAATGAGTCATGGGCTGTTTTATTATTAAGTAAGGAAATTAGGCATGTCTCAGAATATAGAAGCATTTAGAAAAAGATACCTGAATAACCTGAATACAGAAATAGAGACAATCTAAAAGTACCTTCCCAGGCAAGGTCTGCAGAGTTCCCAACAGTGTGTTAACAGATGCAAAATAAATATGATGTGCCCCAGTACAATTTGCTGTCTACAACACTGAATTATAATTTAGAAAAAAAATGGGAAGAATGAAAATTACTACTGGTTTTTCTAAGCAAGAAGCCAACAGAAAAATATTTACACTATCTTCTGATATGCTATTCTTTAAGAGTGGCTAAATTATTAAATGACAGTAGCTCAATATTATATGGTGAAGCATTTATTTTTGTTTTGTGACTTGAAAGAATAAGTAGCTTTCAGTTTCCAGACTTTCCTTATTTTTTAAAAATAGGTATTATTGTTACTAGAGAAATTAATTATACAAAATAGGCCATGTTATGATAGCTTTATAATTGTACATATGAGTGGAAGGCTGATAGAAAGACAAAGAAAAGGTGCTTTCAGAAATGTGATTGTAAGAATCATTATTCATCAACAGCCCTTATATCATAGAAAGAGCAAATATCTCCTCTAAGGGAAAATAAAAGTCATTTTAAGGACCTCAGCACTCTAGTTTCCGAATGATATGTCTATGACAAGCTAGTTCTAATGAGAGAACCAAAGCAGCTGGCTCAGTCTCCCAAAGCCAGCACCATTATATAGCCTGCCATATTGCTTGCACAAAATTTATTAAAATATTTCAGTCAACTCTGATAGGTGACAAATCTCCAGACCAGTAGGTTGAAAAGTTCAGTTGACTTAACATTCCTATTGTTAGTAAATAGTAAGTCCAAGAAAATGAACTTATATCAACCATCTGACATAACCATCTTCATCGGTTGTCCATATTTTCCATAAATTTGAGAGATTATCAAGTAAGGCAGCCACTGAGTAACACACCTTATAAGTTTAAGCAAGCATTATTTCTATGCTCCATTGTTGCCTGAAGACAGATGGACTGAATGTTTGGGTGATGTAACAGCAAGCTCAGAATTCAATAGCAGTGACCTAAACATGCATCTTTGCAATAGGATTATTTCAGCACTCATAAAAGTAAAACTAAGTATTTTCATTTCTAATACAAGTAAAATATTGGTTTTAGGGAGTATTTTAAAATTAAACCCAGGAAGTATCCTTTAACCCAGCTGTTTTCTGTTGTTAATATGTCACATGCAGCTACATATTTAAGATGCTTTAATTAAAATTATTAAAAATTGTATTTATATCAAAGAGCATATTATGTAGATTACGGCATTAAGAATACAAATAAACAGTACAGCATGTTCCCACTATTTACCTTGGAAAAAACAGAATAAAAACAAAGACTTTTAAGCCCTCTAGGTACTCATTCCTAGTCAAATTACCTTAGGGTGACCACAGTTCTAAACTTTGTCATTTATAATTCCCATTTTCCTGTTTTTCTTTGTGCTTTTACATCATCTGGTTGTAACCATAAATATAATAAAATATTGTTTAGTTATCTATATTGTACATTTATAAACAGAATAATATAGTGTACTTTTCTTGTATCTGGCTTTTTAAATTCATTTTGCTGATATTTATCTAGAATAAAGCATACAGTTATATTTCAATATTTACTGTATCTCTATTGCTCATTTATCTTTCATTTTCATATGGCTTATTTGTACCTTTTTTCTTTTAATTTTGATTAATCTCATAAAAACTTTTTAATTTTATTAGGCTTTCAAAATTTTCTTGGTTACTTTAATTTCTCTTATAGTACCTTAGTCTTTATTATATGAATCTCTGCTCATATATTTCTTCCTTATCTTTTAAAACTGATTCTCCTGTTTTTAATCACCCTAAGTTATTAATACTGAATACTTACTCATTTTCAGTATCTCTTTTTTAAATATATGTTTTGATATTATGATGGCAGATGTATCAGTTGCTAAATTCTGTCAATTTTTATCCTTTATAAAAGGTATGTTATAGGGTACATATTAGTTTAAAATTGTTACACATTCCTGGTGAATTCATTTTATTCATCACAACGTGGTAACTCTTCTCAACCCTAAAAATGCCTTATTTTCCCTCCCAAACGTCCATTTAGCTTGATATTGACACAATTATATCAATTTTATTTTGGATAGTGTTTCCCTAGTACGTATTTTCCATTCCTTTACTTTCAAAATTTCTCTTTCTTTATATTTGAGGCATGAGTCTCGAAAACAGCATGTGGAAGACAGAATTCTTAAAGAAATAGGAATACCAAGCCACCTCACCTGCCTGCTGAGAAACCTGTATGCAGGTCAGTAAGGAACAGTTAGAACCAGACATGGAACAACAGACTGGTTCCAAATTGGGAAAAGAGTATGTGAAGGCTATATATTGCCACCATCCTAATTTAATTTATATGCAGAATATATCATGTGAAATGCTAGGCTGGATGAAGCACAAGCTGGAATCAAGATTTCTGGGAGAAATATCAATAACCTCAGATATGCAGATGACACCATCCTTATGGGAGAAAGTGAAGAAGAACTAAAGAGCCTCTTGATGAAAGTGAAAGAGGAGAGTGAAAAAGCTGGCTTAAAACTCAACATTCTAAAAACAAAGATCATGGCATCTGGTCTCATCACTTCATGGTAAATAGATGGGGAAACAGTGACAGACTTTATTTCCTTGGGCTCCAAAATCAATGCAGCCATGATTAAAATATGCCTGCCCCCTGGAAGAAAAGATTTGACCAACCCAGACAGCATATTAAAAAGCAAAGACACTGCTTTGCCAACAAAGGTCCGTCTAATCAAAGCTATGGTTTTTCCAGTAGTCATGTATAGGTGTAAGAGTTGGACCATAAAGAAGCCTGACACCAAAGAATTGATGCTTTTGAACTGAATTGTGCTTCTGAACTGAGTCCCTTGGACTTCAAGGAGATCAAACCAGTCAGTCCTAAAGGAAATCAGTCCTGAATATTAATGGGAAAGACTGATGCTGAAGCTGAAGCTCTAATACTTGGGCCACCTGATGCAAAGAACTGACTCATTAGAAAAGACCATGATGCTGAGCAAGGTTGAAGGCAGGAAGACAAGAGGATGACAGAGGACAAGATGGTTGGGTGGCATCACCGCCTCAATGGACATGAGTTGAGCAAGCTCTGAGAGATGAAGGATAGGGAAGCCTGGTGTGTTGTTGTCCATGGGTTCACAAAAGTTGGACATGACTGAGCGACTGAACAACAGCAAGGTAGAATTCTAAGAACGATCCCCAGTGATCCTTGCCTGTTGGATCCAAAGAATTCTGTCAACAAACTCAGTGAGCTGGGAAGTGGATTCTTCCCCACCTCCTCCAGGTAAGAGCTTAGGATGGTCAATACTTTGATTTCAGACTTGTGAGATCTGAAACAGAGAGCTCAGTAGAGCTCATGTAGATGTCTACCTTTAGAAATCTGCAATGTGATTTTCTGTTAAGCTGCTAAGTTTGTGATAACGTGTGTGGAAACAGAAAACTAATACACAGCACATAGCTTAAAATTGCTTTAACCTAATCTGTCAGTGTTGCCCTTTAAAAACTAATTGTCCTTACTAATATAATTTATATCTACCACTTCATTTTTGATCCTCTATTGCTTCAACTTTTCTTTTTTTCCTTCATTTTTGCCTTTTTTCAGATTGTTATTGTTGTTCAGTCACTAAGTCATGTCCAACTCTTTCTGACCCTGTGGACTGTAGCACACCAGGCTCTTCTGTCCTCTACCATCTCCTGGAGTTTACACAAATTCATGTCCATTCAGTCGGTGATATTATGTAACCATCTCGTCCTCTGCTGCCCCCTTCTCCTTCTGCCTTCAATCTTTCCCACCATCAGGGTCTTTTCCAATGAGTCAACTCTTCAAATCAAGTGGCCAAAGTATCGGAACTTCAGTTTCAGAATCAGTCCTTCCAATGAATACTCAGGATTGATTTCTAGGCTTGACATGTTTGATCTCCTTGCAGTCCAAGAGATTCTCAGGAGTCTTTTCTAGCACCATAATTTGAAAGCATCTTTCAGATTGATTGAGTTTTTATTTGTATTTCATTTCTTTCTTCTCCATTGATTAGGATGCTATAGTATTTATTTCTGTTTACTAGGAATTTGCCCTAGAAAGCTTACCCTGTATACAAAAATACTCAGTCACAAAAAAAAAAAAAAATGAATTTGAGTCAGTTGTATTGAAGTGGATGAACCTAGAGCCTGATATACAGAGTGAAGTAAGTGAAAAAGAAAGCCAAATACTGTATATTAACGCATGTATATGGAATCTAGAAGAACGGTACTGATGAACCTACTTGCAGGGCAGAGATAGAGACACAAATGTAGAAAATGTAGTTGTGGACACAGTGGAAGAAGGAAAGGGTGGGATGAATTGAGAGTTGCACTGACATATATATACTCTCATGTGTAAAATAAACAGGTAGAGGAAAGCAGCTGTGTAGGAGAGGGAATTCAGCTCCACACTCTGTTCTGTGATGACTTAAAGGCGGGATGGGGTGGGGGAAGAGAAGATCAAGAGGGAGGGGACGTATGTACACTTACAGCCGATTCACACGGTTGTACAGCTGAAAGCAGCAACATTGTAAAGCAATTATCCTCCAATTAAAAAATAAATTTAAAAATAAGGTTAGAAAAAAAGTAAAATATAGTTAATCAATATCACCACTCTACTCCCAAACAATTCAATGAACTTACAGTGACTGAACTCTGATCACCCCTTCCCACTTAGATGCTAATTTGTTCAGAATCTTAGTTTTATTTGGCTTTGATTATCACCTGCCTATTTTTAACAAATAAGTCATTTTGGTACTTTTTCACAGTCATTTTTGCTTATATTTAAAAGCATATTAAACATTTTTTGGTCCATTATCCCTTCTAGCATCTGTTTGCTTTTTTAAAAATCATTTTTTCTTGCATCTTAATTATATGTTGCCTTGAGAAGTTTATTTAGTAGGATTTTGTAAAGATAAAGTTTGCTTTACTTTTTCAGAAAGTTTCTATTGGCTCTTTCATTACAAAACAACTTTTACAATGCATGCTGTTCTAATTTTCTTTTAGCACATGGAAGATATTCTCCTGGACTCCTTTGTTGCTGGTTAGAAATCATCCATCTGTCATTTCAGATAACTTGTTTTTGTTCTCTTGTTACTTCTAAGGATATTTTTTCCTTTGATAATATATATTTTCACTCTCACTTGTCTAGGGATGAAAATTTTGAATTTGTTGTGATTTTGGAAGCTGAAAATTCATAATTTCAACAATTAGGGAAAATTGAAACCTTTTTTTTCCTTCAAATATTACTTCATCCATCCTATTTCACATTCTGGAATTTTGATTAGAGGCACATAAAAACTTGTTACTTCATATCTTTTACCTTCTTTTAAATGTTTTCTATTTCTCTGTACATCATTATGGAAAATATATTTCAGATGTATTTTATACTTTAATAATTATAATTATCTATCTTTGCTTAATAGGCTCTTTAATTCAACAACTAAAATTTTCATTTCAATCATTATATATTTTTATTCCTAAAATTTCTGTTTGGGTCATTTTCAAATTATCCAGTCTTTCATTCCTTAGTTATACTTTCAATTTCTTCTTTATTTATTTGAATGTATTATTGGAAAATATCTTTTTATATTCTATATGGAAAAGTCTAAAAACTAAACTTTGTATGAGTCTGTTTCTGCTAGTTGTATTTATTGCTGTTACTTGTTTTTTTGTGTCTTTTGTAATTTTTGACTGCATGGTAGAGTTTGGGTCTTCCTAGTGACTCAGAGGTAAAGAATCCACCTATAATGCAGGAGATGTTAGAGATGCAAATTTAATAAGCTGTCTTATTTGGAACTCTGCATTCAGATGGGTATATCTTTCTTTTCTCCTTTGCCTTTCACTTCTCTTCCTTTCTCAGCTGTTTGTAAGGCCTCCTCAGATAGCCATTTTCCTTTTTTGCATTTTTTTTTCTTGGGGATGGTCTTGATTCCTGTCTCCTGTACAATGTCACAAACTTCCATCCACAGTTCATCAGGCACTCTGTCTATCAGATCTAGTCCCTTAGATCTATTTGTCACTTCCACTGTATAATCGTAAGGGATTTGATTTAGGTCATACCTGAATGGTCTAGTGGCTTTCCCTGCTTTCTTCAATTTAAGTATGAATTCTGCAGTAAGGAGTTCATGGTCTGAACCACATTCAGCTCCCGGTCTTGTTTTTGCTGACTGTATAGAGCTTCTCCACCTTTGGCTGCAAAGAATATAATCAGTCTGATTTTGGTGTTGGCCATCCGGTGATGTCCATGTGTAGAGTCTTCTCTTGCGTTGTTGGAGGAGGGTGTTTACTATGACCAGTGCATTCTCTTGGCAAAACTATATTAGCCTTTTCCCTAGTTTATTCAGCTGCCTCACCATATTTCTAGTAACAATTTAATTTTTCCATACCTTTTCTATCACCCTCACATAGAACATGACATTTTAAAAGATTCCAAGTTTTCCTTATCCATTCGTCTGCTGATGGGCATCTAGGTTGCTTCCATGTCCTGGCTATTATAAACAGTGCTGCGATGAACATTGGGGTAGAGAGGGAGGTGGGAGGGGGGATCGGGATGGGGAAGACATGTAACTCCATGGCTGATTCATGTCAATGTATGACAAAACCCACTACAATATTGTAAAGTAATTAGCCTCCAACTAATAAAAATAAATGAAAAAAAAAAAAAGATTCCAAGTTTTCATCTTTAATCCTAGAAAGGCCTGACTAACATCTAGAAATAATTAATTCTAGAATGAATAAAGATATTTAATAATTTTCAAAGGTGCAAAGACAAATAAACTCATAGGTTCTCTGTTTTGTTTTCAAGTCTATAAGTACAAAGCTGGAGACACTGGAGAAATGCCTCCCCTTCCCACACATACCTTATTTCTATCTTAATTGATATGAAGCAGAGAAAATGCTAATCAAGTTTTCACTTTATATCTTTGGGAGTTTAATATATGCTTTCTGACAGTCAATTAAGATGCATTTTCTCCATGATCTTGGCATTACTATATTCCCAGTATGGGGAGCAGAAGGTGCTTGATAACTGGTCCAGAGTCACACTGTGGCCGAGCTGAGATGGAGACTAAATGTCAGCATGTCCGATTCTAAAGTCCAAGCTGTTAGCCAGTGTGCCCTGTGTCTACTTCATTAATATTAATGATGTTTTACTTCAACACACAATTTACCATCTATTTTTAGAACTTTTTGTAGAAGCATACTTTATTTAGTCAATGCATTCAATCAATACTTCACCTACATTAAATATACAATAATTTGCAGAGCACTCTTATTAACATCAGCTTACATGTGTCCATAGTCATTCAATAGTTTGACACTCTTCATTTAACAAATGGGGAAGCAGACACAGAGAAGATTCATGACATGCACAGAACAATTTAGTATTACAGTCAAAGTAAGCCATTTTATTCTTAATCTGCTCCCTTCCCTGACACTTAACATTTGGAAAATGATAATCTCCTTTAGAAAAGACTGAAAATACCTAACATCTACCATATCCTTGAGAGACAAAGAGTCGGAGCAGGAAACTCAGGCCCAAGCTTCACTGCGAAGGATCTTGAATGCTATATGTGGCCCCTGATTCTGCTATTGAAGACTCTGCTGCTGGAGAAAGAGTGATGTCAACACATGATAATCCTGTTCCCTTTTAACCCATTCCCTGGTGGCTCAGATGGTAAAGAATCCGCCTACCATGCAGTAGACCCTGGTTCAATCCCCGGGTCGGGAAGATCCCTGGAGAAGGGAATGGCAACACACTCCTTGCCTTGAGAATTCCATGGACAGAGGAATCTGGCGGGCTATAGTCGATGGTCACATAGAGTTGGACACAAGTGAGTGACTAACACTTTTACTGGTCTAGTCCACTAAAATTGAAAACATGATTTGAGGAAATTGTATAAAAGAGGGGTGATTAATGTATTAAATCTGAAAATTAGGAAGAAACATTTTAGAGCCACAATTTAGTGTCAAACTCACCCTTATACATCCCTCTTTATGTGACAGCTGACTCTGATCATAAATAAAATAATATGTGTATCCACTGACTCATTTATTTTTCATCACAAGACTTGGAAAATGTTTATATATTTTACAAGTATTTATTAAATTTTTCCTTTTTAAAATTTTGACAACCACACACTGATGCACTTCTTTACATACGGGAAAACAATTCAGCTGCTTTTTCAACTCAATCTAAAGCAATGTTCAGTTTACTAAATGCTCACTGATCATTAACTCTGTGGCTTCCACTAAGCGCTATGATAGTTCACTGACTTTTCAAGTTGTTCATCCTAATAATGAGAATAATAAGCCCTGTGTCCCTCACAAGATTGTTGTGAGCCTTGAGGTGAGTGATTTTACGTGCTAACTTGACTGGGCTAAGGAATACAGATACCTGATGAAACATTATTTATGAGTGTGTCTGTGAGTGTGCTTCCAAAAGAGATTAGTATTTGATCATGTATTAGTATTTGATCATGTATTAGTATTTAGTGATCATTAGATTAGTATTTAGTGGCTGAGTAAAGAAGATAAACCTTCCATTGATGGGCACCATCCAGTCCATGGAAACCTTGAATAGACCATGAGGTGGAAGAAAGGTGATTTTTTTTTTTTAACTCCTGTTGGGACATTTATCTTCCCCTGTTTTTGGACATTGGTGCTCCTGGTTCTTGAACCTTCAGGACTTGGACTGGGACTTTTACCATGGCCCCCTATTCTCAGGCTTTTCAACTTACATCAGTGAACCCCTGGCTTTCAGACTCTCTGACTCCCTGGCATTCAGACTCAGACTGAATTATACCACCGGCTTTCCTGGCTCTTCAGCTTGCAGATGGCAGATCATGGGATTTTTTGGCCTCCAAAATATCAGGAACCAATTCCTATAATAAATATTCTCACATATATATATATATATATATATCTCCTACATGCATATATATATATCCTATATCCTAAACATATATCCTATATCTATATCCTATGTGTGTGTGTATATATATCTATGTGCATATATATATATCACCTATATCCTATGTATATATCCTAGATATATATATATACATATATATGTGTGTGTGTGTATATATATATATATATTCTTCCCTGGTGGCTCAGAGGTTAAAGCCTCTGCCTCCAATGTGAGAGACCCGGGTTTGATCCCTGGGTTGGGAAGATCCCCTGGAGAAGGAAATGGCAACCCACTCCAGTATATATCCTATCAGTTAAGTTCAGTTCAGTCGCCCAGTCATATCCGACTCTGCAACCCCATGGACTGCAGCACACCAGGCTTCCCTGTCCATCACCAACTCCTGGAGCTTGTTCAAACTCATGTCCATCCAGTCAGTGATGGCATCCAAACACCTCATCCTCTGTTGTCCCCTTCTCCTCCTGCCTTCATTCTTTCCCAGCATCAGGGTCTTTCCCAATGAGTCAGTTCTTCCCATCAGGTAGCCAAATTATTGGAACTTCAGCTTCACATCAGTCCTTCCCATGAATATTCAGGACTGATTTCATTTAGGATTGACTGGTTTGATCACCTTGCAATCCAAGGGACTCTCAAGAGTCCTCCAACACCACAGTTCAAAAGCATCAATTCTTCAGCTCTCAGCTTTCTTTATAGTCCAACTCTTACATTCACACATGACTAGAAAAACCATAGCTTTGACTAGATGGACCTTTGTTGGCAAAGTAATGTCTCTGCTTTTTAATATGCTGTCTAGGTTGGTCACAGCTTTTCTTCCAAGGAGCAAGCATCTTTTAATTTCATGACTGCAGTCACCATCTGTAGTGATTTTGGAGCCCCCAAAAAAGTCTCTCACTCATTGTTTCCCCATCTATTTGCCATGAAGTGATGGGACCAGATGCCATGATCTTATATATATATATACATATATATATATATATACACATATACATATATATATCTTATGTGTGTGTATGTGTGTGTATATATATCCTATATGCAGAGATATATCACCTGTGTGTATGTATATGTAT